>NC_092859.1:101920659-101934261 GCF_032062135.1 Pyxicephalus adspersus
CCGACGCTGGATTAGCACAGCGGGACCAGGTAAGTGGGGATTTTAGTGTAGTGCGAGAAATTACGGGCTTAGCGGTTAGGGGGTTAAAGCATAATATTAGTGTTTACAAAGTTTTAGAGGGCACATTGTGAAAAAGGGTTGGTTACACTTATGTCTTATCAACATTGTAAAACAATGGTTATTAGCTAGCCCATACTAGGGCTAGGTACACACGTGCAATAATTGTCATAAAAAAACGAGCGATTAACAATTATTCACGATTATTTTGAACGATCGTATTGTGCACGATTCTGTACATGCTGTAACGATATGGCCGTTGAAATATAATCCACCAATAATTTGCACTAGATACGATCGTTTCAATGATGTAGGAAGTGATATGTACAGGAGAAAATGTGTCACAGAACAATCCACGATCACTGAACTACCGTACACACAATAGATAGCAAACGATCTTTGCCCAATCAAATCTGCTGGGACAATCGTTCGTTTCCAGCAACATTCCTTGTTCATCGACGTTGCTGGCCAGTCGTCGTGCACTTTTTTTTAACAATTATCGGACGATCGGTTGTTAGTCGTTCATTTCCAGCGATAATTATTGCATGTGTGTACGTAGCCTAAGCCACAAAAGCCTTGTTATCATTGGATTGACTGATTCAACACTGTGTAGCATTGCAAAGAAAGAAGCAGAGCCTGAAGATGTAACAAATAAATATGTCTGCCCTCACATACAAGTTACACACAGAAAACAAACCAGAGGTTTGTGTGCTCTTGGCTGACATTTTTCCTTACTTCCTGTGCAGGTTTTGAGAGTCAAGTATGGAAAAACCTGTGTCCTGTTCACTAAGGTAGTTCATTGTCAAAAGTTTTCTTTTAAGGAATTTATTTACAAAGATGTTTAAAAACTAAATTACAAGTTTTGTCTGGACTTGGGAATTTTAATTTTCTCCCTCCAATTTCATCTCTATGGCTTGGTGTACCTGTACGCCTTCTGTAGAAAGGTTTGTTTTCCCTACATGGAAGGTGCTTAAGTAATACTAAACCTCTAAAAATACACACTTACTGTTTTTACAATAGAGCAAACAAGTAACAACAGACAAAGCAAAAAAGAAGTCTGCATATAAAGCAGCCTTCACCAGCAAAAATACATTGAGATCAATGTAAGTAAAAGCATTATTAAAGAAAAAAAACACACAACATCAATTTTTTAGCGCAGAGTCTAGAGTGACAAAGCAGACAGAGCAAGGTTTTTGTTGTCTCAATATTCATGAATAATTGATCTGAAGATGCACCATGGATGACGATGTATCGGACATTGTGGTGTGATCACGGTGAACCAACAATGTTGTAGAATATGATCAGAGGAAAAAAAGCAGACGTAACAATGTCAGGTACATTTCATCCTCATATTGTTATCTATGTTTCAAGACTTGTAAATAAGGTTTTCCTTGTGGAAAACTGACATAAAAAAATAGAAAATTAATAAGTTAAAAAAAAAGTGAATTCTGTTGCTGAATCTAGTGGTCACCAAGCCACTCAATAAAGTGCTGCATGCTCTCAAACATTTGGTGTTCATCCTGTGCCGAGTCACATCATACATTCCCTGGCAATGGGTGGAGAGGGCGCACGGGATATAGAGAAGGCAGAAGAACAGCAATGGAGCCAAGTCAGGGGACTACTAGACCCAAAAACTGACCAATGGATCACCATTAATCTTTATCTACAACTTTTTTCACTGTTTTTCAAATACATTTTTTAGAATGTTTGAAATATCAAAATCAAACAATTAAAAAAATGAACCATTGCACAGTATACACCATAGCTAAGCAATATTTTTAGATATGTCCTTATCTCCACAATAGCCATTGCAAGTGATAAAAAGCAATAAATAGAAAGTAGAAGGCACAGGTGTCAACTTGAGGGCCCAACACTGACCATGATGTAGTCAATAGCAACAGCTCAGCTGAATTGATTGCCTTAAACCTTCAATGAGGATAAAAACCACTTAGGGAGGAGGGGGAGTGTACCCCCTTCTTCTGTAAGTGGTTTTTATCCTCATTGAAGGTTTAAGGCAATCAATTCAGCTGAGCTGTTGCTATTGACTACATCATGGTCAGTGTTGGGCCCTCAAGTTGACACCTGTGCCTTCTTCTTTCTATTTATTGCTTTTTATCACTTGCAATGGCAATTGTGGAGATTAGGACATTTGGGAAAATATTGCTTAGCTATGGTGTATACTGTCCAATGGTTCATTTTTTTAATTGTTTGATTTTGATAAAATTCTGTTGGCAGATAAAAGATTACCCAAGACAATTACTGTGGTTCTTTAACATTACCAACATCCTAAACACATTTATTGCAGTATCTTGAAAACCAAGATAGATATCTAAGTGGGAATAAAAGTGGGCCTATAATTTAAAAAATATTTGCTGCTCATCTGACAACTCAAAGGATAATGGAAGCCAAAAAATGTTTACCAAGAAACCACTGCTCTAAGATACAATGCCACCTGACTATACCTTAGATGAAACATGCATGAAACATGCTAGAAGAGCAACCATGTGTCTTGGCGTCTTTCTGGTATTATATATGAGACAACAAAGTGAATTTTATTTTGTTAATAGGTCGACTTACTGTAAATCTCACACCACTGAGCAATTTGAAGAAGTCTTTCAAAAGCAAACACAGGAAGTACATACAAAGTCTATGCAGATAGTGTCCTGACCAAGATTTGAATGAAGAAAGGTAACATGTCACTTCCAGGAACTATGATATAAGCTCATTGAAACTGCATGTAAACCCATGCACAAAGTCGTCCCCAATTTTATGTGGTACAGTGCTGTGGTCTATCACAAATCTGAAAGGGGCCATCTGAGAAAGAGTCACCATAAGCAAGAGCAAAAATATGCAAATGTTAAGCATACACCCTGCCTAGACCTATACAAGTATTGTACCTTTGCAGTGCTGGGAGAGCTAGTCTTTAGGTACAGCTTGCATTATATAAAGTTTGAGAACATCAACCCATTTCTTTTTTTTTTTTTACCGAGTTCCTCTAACAAAGTAAAATGTAGGTTGCATAATTGAACAGCTTTCATCACTAAGCCGGCTACTTTGCCTAAAAGCCTGCAGCTCACTGTAACTATGACGGCACACTGAAAGTGACAAGACTTCCCTGTTTACCAGTATGAATTATTTATTAGCAGTGCCATTTATGTTACTGTAGCTGTGACACAAACAGCTGTAATGGCAAACTAGATGTTTGTCAGACCCGAAAAATCAGCAAAATAAAAGACCCAAAAAATCAGCAAAATATAGGACTTCTATTTAGAGCACATAAGATGATTCTTGTGTTAGCAGTACAGATCAGTACATTATTTGGTAAGCCACAGGAAACAGATCAGGAAGTGCTCAAGGTGAAGCATCAAATAAGACTGTCCTCACCCTGCTGCTGAAAAGCAATGGGTACTAATTAAATCAAAAACAGTGTAAAGCAAGAAAAACATGCAAAAGATCCAGGGACAATATGGATTATACCGTATCTTACAACTACACAAAGATCATATTTGGCTGTAACTTATGTCTGCTAGGACTAAAGGCCCCCCCTTGGCCATCATATTACCAACTTACAAGAGCAGCCTTTCTAAAACTCTTTAACCCAGATGGGGAAATATTTTCAAGGCTTGGGAAATCCTTGCTAATATTTAATAATTTGGGGTTCATGGAACAAATTCCAGAGATTAAAAAATGACCCTTAAAGGCGGCTAAAATGATTACTGATGTGATGCTCAATTACTAAGTGGTACTGGACCTGCAACAATGTAGGCAAAATTAGATAGGAGAGCAATTGGTAACAGCTCAGGGAACTCCCCAGCAACACCTTACAGAACCCTGCTTCAGAATGGCTAAACGAAAAATATAAAAGATACCCCTAATACTACTAAACCGCTGAATAAATCAACAAGATAACCTATCATCACAAAGTTTACACCTGTGCTTATAAGCAAGGTCAGTTCTTAGTATAAAGACTTTGATTCATCAGGCTCATGTACACCGAAAGCATCTTGTACAGCTAAGAATCATAAACAGCAGCAAAAGATGATCTAATAGTAACAAGGGTGAGGTTAAGATAAATAGAAGAAACTTTCCAAACTTTACCTCTGTTGAGATTTTTCTTGGATAGCACTACAAGTTCACGGCCAGCCCAAAATGACCAATAAAACTATGAATGCTTCAAAAAGAAACTGTGTGGACAGAAAAAGCCCTGACTTTTTTTTTTTTTTTTTTTTAGGTACACGATGCAGGGATAATTTTCCTATTCTTTATGCACTACTTGCAAGTTACTAACTTAAACATGTATATGCATATCATGTGTGAGGACAGTGCACTGGTAGAATGCTTGTTACAATCCGGCAACTCTCTAAGTAGTGAAAAAGCTTAAGTTTAGCACTGGTACATACTCCTTTAAAGATGGATCAGCAAAATATAGGTATAGATATTGCAAACTAAGATCTGGCAAACAGAAGCATCTCAAACTCTGCCAACACAAGCCACATACCAACACATTCTTGGTTTGTCTTCGAATACACGACTGTTGGCACAAGGGAGATAAGGAATTATGTTACTGATGATTACATGAATGGTGAATGTGTTCATACAATAACAGATGTTTAAACTGTACTATATCTTTATTATCATTTGTAGAAAATGATATAATTTGCATTGTATCTGCAATCCCATAAACCTTGAGTAATCCCTTTTTGTGCCTTAGCTGGATCATGGGCAAATGCTTGGTGGCATCCTGGCTGACGTAATCATGTATTTTAAAAATTGCTCAGTCACCATCAGGAGCTCTGACTGCTAAAGCTGCATGCAGATCTTTAGATGCAGGCTGTGGATATCTGAAACAAAGGAAAAATCCAGGCTTCCTAAATCAATGGTCAGACATGATGCAATTTCTGCTAATCTAACCAAACCAGGTTTGGTTGGCCACTCAGAGCTTGTAGTCTTTGGAAAGAGAGGAAACCAATGCCCTTAGCTGTCTGAATGTCCTGCCTCTCCAGAGGTAAAGCATCAACACTTGGGCAATTCTGGGCAAAACAGTGGGTTTGTTTTAATACATCCCTCGCCAGCTGCAAATACTTACCTCCTTTGATGCCATGCTATTCCCTTTTAGACTCAGTAGGCAGTGATTGCACTGGGCCGAGGACACATGTGGCCTATATCTGACAATGTTGGAGTTTGCTCCTTGCTTGCTCCAGATGTGCAGGGCTTTTATTTTGTTTATGGAGCCAAAGAAAGGTAAGTACATGCTGCTGGGGGGGGGACGCAACAAAACAACCTGTTGCTTTGTCTGGCATGTGAAAAGAACATGTTTTTTTAATCCTTACAGCAGTGTAAGTTCCTTGACTTGTCCCTCTAGTGCTCTCTAAACTGTGGCCCTTTGCACATCTTTCCCAGGTTCTCATCAAGACATTGCAACTTCGCAGATCAATACTCTGCTATACTGGCAAACATCACAATGATGGTAATCCCCACCCTGATTCTTTCTGAATAATCGATAAAGCAGATCTACCTTCACATTATGCCAGTTCTTTGTGATCATGGTGATCCAGTTGATTTAATACTTTCTGGATCAATGATGTGTAACAATTTTTCTGAATAGGAGTTTTTTCACAGTGGCATTCCTGAGCTACCAGTTAGTGAGAGACAGCCAAGTAACTAGCAGGTAAAAGGGGTGGTCACCAATACCAGGTAACTGCTATGTACACACGTTAGGTGCTTGTTCCTAAACGGTTGTGCTAGTTTTGGATGGAAATCTGTACCGCAGTCCCCCAATGTCATTCATCAATACGCCACAGTGATTGATGAATGACCAATAGGGAACGACCGCTGTGTATTCCTATTAAAGAGGATACAGTGAGGTGCCGACCGCTTGTTCATTCATCTAACCCTGAAAAAACAATCATGAAACATCATTTCCAGTAACAGTGATGTGACGACACTTTAAATCCTTCTCTCTCCGATCAGACACTCCCACTACAAGAATGAATTAGCAATATGATTGTTTCATAAAAAGACAATTCAGGGTGTACACTGGATGATTTAGAAAAAAGTATATCTTATCTAAGTTCACAAAGAAATGCAATATTTTCAATGTCCCCGCCTTTTACTGAAGCATCTGCCTTTCTGCCACAATCTGCAGGAACAGAACAACCACAGCCCTATCCCAACAAAGGTCAAAAAAGACAAAAAGGAAACAATGTCAGCTTCAGATGGGGTGCTGAAATAAAGTTACACGTTGCAATGACAATAAATCACTTTTTGGCATTCCTTGAAAGCATTGTTTACTGGATCCCTGACAACATCCCCATAGGGCATAATGGGAGAAAACAAATGAATGGGTTAATGATTGCACACTGTGTCAACAAGCTGCACAGCTCAGAATTACAGCCATGGGGGGCATACAGACAGAGACAATAAAGAGAAGGGGGTCACTGTGACAGGTGAAGGGCCACACATCTGCCAGGCTTCTTGTTTACTTAGTGTAGGCCCTGACAGGTGCAGCTGGATGAGTGGGGGCAGCTGAATGAGTGGGGGCAGCTGGTGCACATGTCAGGTTGGGCCCTGATCAGGTGACTGGACACAGATGAGGAGGAGATGAGGAGACAAGGATGGGCTCTGCCTGCATAATACAGGTGCACAATGGCTGCCCGGGACCTGCAAATCCCGGCCATGGCTGCTCGGACTGGCCGGGCACTGCTCACATACAAAGCTGGCCCTGACCCCTGTGACCCAGCACAACACCTACCGGAGTGCCACTCGCACCGAGCTCTCATCCTGCATGCCCGACATGACGGCCCGAGTCCCGGCCTGGGGACAGTTGTGGGATGTTCACTCGTCCTCAACCACTGCCATCTAACGCCAGCACTGCGAGCCCCGGGACATCGTTCGTGTGATGAGAGGAGCCGGGAGGAGGAGGAGCCACCGGGGGACGGGAGCAAGCAGGCACACAACGCCCCCTACCGCCTCACTCCATGCACTGCGTCACCGCAACACGCCCCCTGACCTCACCACATTTACCTTCATGGTACAGCGTGTGACAGCGGGATGACGTCATGAGACGTTCCCTGGGTGCTGGCAGGCTGTGTGATCTCATTATAAGGGTCACATTATGTGCAGCACTGCATACAGTCACTGGGGGTCTGGCACCATATGTCAGAATACATTTTACTTATAAAGATAAAGTCATGCATGCTGGGAGCAGTGTCTCAAAGAGGAACTTAACTCAAAATCCCCCAAAACACAAAAAATACACTTACCTTCAATCCCGCAGCGCAGTCCGATCTTTCCAGAGGTCTCTTTTATCAGGTCCCGTCATCCGTCTGCGGGCCATCTTCGCCTCTTCTTCCTACGTCACCTGACCCAGGCGCGAGATCAGGTGACCTAGGTTGAAAAAAAAGCTTGTCGATCTCACTGCGCATGCGTGAGATCGGCAATTTGTTTGCCTTTTTGAAGAAAAGGCTTCTCGGGCATGCGCAGAAGGAGCACCCAAGAGCCTCCCGGTAAGCGTGACGTAGGTATTCCAGGGGGCTTTGCACTCCCATTCATTCTCGATCGAGAATTAGGGGGCAGTGCTGCACCTGTTTAATCTTGCATTACTTTCTCAAAGGTAAAATTTTACCTTATATTAAAGGGTTGTCTACTCAGTGAAATTTCTGAGTTTAGGTATGCTTTAAGGAGAATAAAGCAGAACTAAACTGAAAAAAAACAAAACCTGTCAACAGACAGGTATATTATACAAAGTGCACAGCGTGAATTGTATCATCCAATTTATTAAACTTGAATTCCTATCAACTAGCCATCCATATTTAATATACTCTCACTGCTGCTATTTCTAGCAAAGCAACATTAGTGCTAATCTGAAATGTGAGTAATTTAGGTATGAATGGCCTCTGGATTACACAGAAGTACCCCAGGGGTTATTATTGCAGTCATGGACACCCATGATGAGACTTATTTTATTACCATATTACAAACCATACTCCATGGGGTGACACCCACTTCATTGGCCACCCCTCCGGGTGCTTTCTTCCTAAAGCGGAACTAAACTCACCTATTCTGGCTCCATTGCTGGGATCTTCTCTCTTTTGTATGTATATAGGAATTTGTTCATCGCTGGTTGTCAGAAATTTCTTCGCCCCACTCCCCCATATCTAAAAGTTCCAGCGTTGCAAAAGTCAAGCGCTTTGGATAGGGGTCCAGTACACAATTACCCCTTGTACCCCACTGATGCTGGAATCATACATTGAGCTCAGTGTACAAGGTTTATGAACAGGCAGCTTTGTTTTACACTGTGTGCCAATTTATCAGAAGGGGATAAATTGGCACAGAGTGATCAGAAGGGGATAAATTGGCACAGGGTGATCAGAAGGGGATAAATTGGCACAGAGTGATCAGAAGGGGATAAATTGGCACAGGGTGATCAGAAGGGGATAAATTGGCACAGAGTGATCAGAAGGGGATAAATTGGCACAGGGTGATCAGAAGGGGAATTTAAATTGGCACAGGGTGATCAGAAGGGGAATAATTTTTCAGAATCTTTTTTTTCTAGATTTTCCTCCTTTAAAATTGGGTGTGTCTTTTATGCCGGAGCGTCTTATACGCCGAAAAATACGGTATACCCCCAGCAGTTGAATACATGGATGCAATATATCTCTTCATTGGTGGTCAGTGGTGATATTAATAACCCCAGCACTGGAGGTCAGTGGCTCCAGGACTGGATAGAATCTGGGGTGATCCAGTAGTCCTGGAATGGATATGGTCCAGGATTGAAAACATTTGCAATCCAATAGCATGATTTTTAAGAAATCTATTTCAGGTTTTCTGGCTCATCCAAGATATCCTATCTTCTCCAGTGTTGGAGAGCTTTAATAAATCAGGCCCAGTGTGTTTTGTGGTTTGCAGGAAAATACAGTCTGCTCCATTTTCTCACACATTTTTGGTGCTTTCAAGCACTTCCCAAAATCATGGGAACAAACTCAACCTTTTTAGTTGGCTCACCCTTTGGGCCAATCACACCTGCAGCTTAAGCTTCTTTTTATTTTTTTCAACACATCAAACTGAACAATCCTACCAATAATTAACCACTGTATGTAGGTTTGTGGTTGTCAAGTCTGTAGTTGCCTATGCAATAAATATTGACACGCCGACTCTTTATTATAAGTATCAGTGATATAACCATAACCTTTGTACATGAGCGTTTTCAATGTGTTTTTAATTGGTGTGATCCACAGTCTTTACCTCCTGCTGCCTGCCCCTGATTTGACTGGCTTGGAATGTTTTACTAAGCACAATAACTGACTTCCTTCCAAGTTGCAGTAGTAATAGGATCTGGGACTAAGATTTATTTACAGGTCTAAAAAGAGGTCCTCTCCTCCAGTGCGCTCACCCACACTAGGAAACATTTAGTTTACAATACTGGGGTTGGTGTATTCAGCCCTGGTACCCTGTAATGCGAAATGCCCACCACCTAGCTCTGAGAATGACAGCTCAGCAGTCTGCTGGCACTGCCTGGAGATGTGACAAGACCTGTAATGGTTACTTATTTAATGCAGTGAAAAATCAGGTCTGCACTCCTTAACATAGCTGTATACATTTAAGAACAGGATAGATAGAAATAAAAATCCTTTGGCAAGTAAAACATTCCCAATATGATGTATCATCTTTGTATGTAGCTGTTTCTCTGGAGTTTTAACTTTGAATGTTGATAATGCGTATCAAAAGTACAAATTTACAGTGGAAGTAGAAACATGTGAACCTATCCTTGGATTTCACCTCTGGTTAAAAAAAAATAAAAAATAAAAAAGATAATTGGTTCAATATAATTTAGAACAGATACTATCAAATAAATGAGTCCTATGTAATGGCATATACTATATATATATAAAAAAAAATAAGACATTTCTCTAAACAAAAGCAGCCATAAAACGTGCTGCCCCTCCCTGTGGCAATTAGTTCCACCCCCCCTTCCCAGCTGCAGTCTCCAATTCACCACCTGGCAACACCCTGCTAAGTAGGAGATGTGCTAATTATCAGAATACAAAATCATAGGAGTTCTTTTCAAACTACATTTAAAGGAATCATCCTGCAGACTGTAACCAACTGTTTGATTTTATACCTGGACTATCCATATTGATTGAGCTAAAGAAAGACAATGCAAGCACTAGTGATGCAGTAGAGAGTTAAGACCTCTTTACACACTTTTGGTCTTTAAAATGGATGCATTTTGAATGCTGTTTGAAAATTTTCTCTTGCAGTGTAGCTTCTTGAATTATGAATTGTGTGTGTTCATTTCAATAGGGCGCATTGTACCTTAACTGATCAGAAATCGGACATGTTTTTTGTAACAGGGCATACTGCAATACTTGGTAATGAGTCACTATGCCTTGCAGTGCTTTGCAACATAGGGACATTTCTATAGTGTGTTGGGGTGCAATTATAATAATTAATATTATTATTAAACAGGATTTTTATAGTGCCAATATTACACAGCACTGTACATTAAAAAGGGGTTGCAAATGATAGACGAATACTGATAGTGACACTGGAGGAGAGGACCCTGCACGGAAGAGCTTACAATCTAGTAGGTGTGGGAATTTCACACACAATAGGATGGGAGATACGTAGTGGTGGGAAGTAGTGATGGTTTTAAAAGACAGAAGAAAATGGGTAGGCAAGTTTGAAAAAATGGGTTTTGAGTGCTCTTTAAAAAGAGCAGAAAGTAGAAGCAAGCCGGATAGGATTAGGAAGACCATTCCAGAGAGTCCGAAAGCTCCATATAAGTCTTATAGCCGTGCGTGTGGTGAGGTTATGAGTGAGGAAGTCAGTAGTAGGTCATCGGAGGAGCAGAGAAAGCCGCTGGGGGTGTATTTTTCTATCAGGTCAGTAAGGTAAGTGGGACAAGAACTGTGGAGAAACCTAAAGGCAAAGCACAGGAGCTTGAATTTTATTCTAAGGTGAAATGGAAGCCAGTGTAGAGATTTGCAAAGAGACGCAGTGAAAGTGGAGCGGTGGGAAGGATGGATGAGTCTGGCTGCAGCATTCATAATAGATTGTAGAGGAGAGTCAGGTTAGTGGAATACCAGAGAGGAGGAGGTTACAGTAGTCCAGACGAAAGATGATAAGAGCATGTACAAGGAGTTTGGTGTTCTCTTGGGACAGGTAGGGGCGGATTTTGGAGTTGTTGCGTAGATGAAAGTGACAGGTCCTGGAAATGTTCTGAATATGGGGGGTAAATGAGAGGGCAGAGTCAAAGGTGATGCCAAGACAACCTGCCTAAGGGGAGGGACGAAATAGAGCTAATTTGTTGGTAATAGTTAGGAATATGTCAGGGGGAGATTTGGAATGTGAGGGGGGGAGATGAGTGATAATTGAATGGAACTGCAACACACCAATGCATTACAGCAACACATATTTGTGTATGATATCATTCTCCCATACTAATTTACATTTGAATGTGGTTTAAATTGCACACGCATTCAAGTATATGAAGGCAGCAAGGACTGTGCCAAAAAAAAAAAAAACATGTTTCTACCAACAGCCTGCTATAAAAAGATCCTCAGTGACCAATTCAGTCTAGTGTTAACCCTTTTCCACACAGTTCTGAGCTGTAAAACGCCAGTCTGAACATGCTCTAACTAGCTATCCTGTGAAATAACATACCTGTGCTCTGATTTTGCAAGCTGCACTGCAAGGACTTTCTCAAAGTTGCACAGCCACAACAATAACAACACAACTCAACTTATTCCTTTCGGAACACTAAACACTTGGGGGGGGGGGGATCAAATTGTGGCTCACAATATGACTTTCCCATATAAAAGGATAAGGTCACAGTGCTGAGTGCACAATATGCAGTGTAAAGAGTGTGTGGGTGGGAACCTATTATTATTATTATTATTATTATTAAACAGGATTTATATAGCGCCAACATATTACGCAGCGCTGTACATTAAATAGGGATTACATATTATATAACTGTACCAAAGTACAATTGAACTTTAAATTTAAATTTAAATTGAACAAAAGGAGATTCCTTGATACTCAACTAATAGATCCAATACAGTAATCATGAACATATGGGTTTCTCTCCTTATAAAATAACTTAACTAAGTTGCTTTGTGGAAAATGTTAATGCCAAGCACCTGTTAACAACATTGCAAAATGCAGTGATGTGTGGAGAGCACTTAAATTGTCCTTTAGTAACTCAGTAAGTGATGTCCTTGTGTGTACTTTCATTTATAGAGTTGTGGCAGCAGTTCATCTTGAGTCAATTTCTGATAACAAGTTAACTCTTTACCACAGCAATGTAATGCAGATATTAAAGACAAACAAAAGAACAGAATGTTTTTTCTGCACACTTTTCATTCACAAAGTGTATATGTGCGGAATGTTTAATGTAATGCATAGCCCTTTTTATGAGCTATGTTTTCGGTCCCCTGTATTTAGAAAATATCTGACACCTGTGTCTGCTACCAATGTATTTAAGTTGCACATATATTTCTTTTTTCTCATATTTTAGGAAGCTGCAGATTACTAATTTATGCATACCAGACATTGAAAAGTAAAAATGGCGCACAGCTCAAAGTGAACAGCTAGTAATTGAGATGTGCATTCCTAGAAAGTGTAAAGTTAGACTCAGACAGACAATGAGATTCTGGTATGGTTACCGTTTCCTCAAGCCAAAGAAACTGGAGAGACGCTATATGTAGCATCTACTCATGGCAGCCTAATAGAGAATAAATAGGGGTGGCAGTGAACGATTCAGTGTGGCTTACTGCCACTTTCTGTCAAATCTGTAAACACTCCATCTGTAAAGATCCAGCGTTGTGCTGTAAATAGCTTGCAAGGTGCCAGCTACTGGGAGCCACATAGGAACGCTTTTTCCTGCCCCAGGTATAAACCTGCAATTACTCTCTAGTTTGTTATCAATCAATTTAGGGAACGGAGCTAAAGCACACTGATGAGTTCTGACATCCTATCAACATGTTTTGTTAGATTAGTGAAGGACCACATTTCAAAAGAGTACCCTGATACTTATGTTTTTTTTTAAAATATGAGACCACTTCTAAAAATTATTTTCAAATTTGTTTGATACATTTTAATACACTCTGATCATTACTAATCCTGATACGAAATATTGCAAGAAAAGGGCAAGTCAATATATGAAAGAGGAAAAATAATAAGAGGAGAAAGTTATGGGTTCCCACAGCAGCAGTGGTATGTGGGCACCAATATATATATATATATATTGTGACAGAGTGTCCCAAAAATGGCAGGGAAAGTGCATTAAAGGCTCCAGGGAAATGAAAGTGTTAATTGATGTATAGGTTTGTAAGAAGAAACCAGGTTCTTTAGGGCCCTGGAGTCGGCCAAGCGAGTGAAAGGATTGGTTCCTTGGCCCAACCCAATACTGACTATCCTGACTGGGATATATGCACCTGCACTCAAGTGCAAGAAGAGAGGGGATTTTGATTAGCAAGAGGCTGAAGGAAAGTTCATCAGCAAGAGGCTGAGAGAGAGCCAGAGTGGATTCCAGGCTGAGAG
>NC_092859.1:101934480-101946313 GCF_032062135.1 Pyxicephalus adspersus
GGGCTACTGTTTGTTTTGTTGTGAAGTGCTGGGGAGTGTGCTGTAACACTTGCCTAAACAAATAAAAACTGCTGTTATTTTGGACTTTTGGAGTCTGCTGCCTCTAATCTGCCCTGTAAGCATCCCGTTACCATGAGCGATCCCCCTGTGCTATGCCACAATATATCTATAAATAAATAAAAATATATATTTTGTGTCATGCTTAGCTGGTTTATCATTCATATTCATAAATAATTTACTTTCACCTTTACAAACATTGAAGGCTTAGGCTAATGCCATTTGCTGTGGTACGTACTGTTTAAGATAGAAAACTAGTAGTACAGGTTGACATTCAAAAATCCGTCAACCTCTGGACCTGAGGAGTGCCGGATTTTTGAAAATTCTGGATTTCTTATGGTTATATATATTGTATATGTTTAACAGAAATTGACTATCTGTACAGTCCTTTCAATGGATGCTGAATCCATATTGGGGTTATACAGCAGCAAATAAATGAGAAGGAATCAGCAGGAAAGCATGTGCAAGCAAGACTCAACAGCTGATTCTGGAGTACAGCGTCATCAAAACATAAATGGTGCCTCCAGAAAACAGTGTATATTTGAAAATGCGCTCTGAAATCCATGCTGGAAATCTGAAGGAACCGGATTATATAGATGCCTGGATTTTTGAATGTCAACCTGTACATCAGAAAAGTGAGTGTGTGTAATACAAAGTATTTGATACAAAGTCCATTGGGTAATAGATTCAGTTTTTGGGAAAGGACAGTCCAGGTATAGTCTGACCACAAGCTATCTATAAATGGTATTCAATTAAATTCTTGTGGCTAAGTCTGCTGATACTGAGCACTGTTCATTTTCCTGATACTAGTAGAAGTGGTGTAGACAGAGGTGCATCAATGCACTGTGAAGTATAAAGGGACCTCAGAGGCAGGGTTTATAAGTATCTTCCTACATAATTTTTTTGTGTCTAAAGTGTTATAATTCCTTATTTTAAACTGACAGTCAAAAGCATGGCCACATAGTAGTCATTGCTGATGTTAATGCAGAATCATAGATGATAATGGACTCTCAAAGGTTATGAAATTACTCTCATCTTTTTCTGAATAGGTGACAAACATTCCTAATTTTCTTGGAAAATACAAGTGCATAGCCAGTGTTAGATTCCAAGTTTAGAAAATTGTGGTCTGAATTTAATTCCCTAATAAGTGACAGTTTTGGCATATACCTTAATTTATAGGTTGTTTTTATATTACGAGAACCTTTTAATTTTTTATTTTTTTTATAGGCACCTTAACTAGGCTACTGTGCAATAATAAAGGTGATTGCTATAAATCAACCACATAATTTAACACACCCTTTTGGCAATATAAGACAGGATTTTGGTATTGTGTGAACATGAAAATATAATTAGCTCACAACTATAAAATGCAAATTAGGCACTGTAGTTCACCTTTGCTGACAGATAAAGAAAATAAATAAATTGTTCAATATGTGCTCCTTTGTATATATATTAAATTAGAGAATTTTATGATTTTTTTTAAAAGAACTTCAAATATAAGAAAAAAATTTTATTTTTATTTTTGTTTACTGGTAGTTCATTGGGGGACACAGGATTCTAGAAGGTTTGATACTAGACAAATAAAAAGGAAAGGTTCCATCTAGTGCAGCAGTTGCCAAACGGTGGTCCGCAAGAAAATTTTTGTGGTCTGCGCCTCTGGCTGGTGTGTACACGTACTGGGTCTTGAGAAGGGCCCAACTGGGAAGCCGCACTGGCCAAAGCCGCGGACCATGTCCCCCATATGGATCGCAGGCTCAGGATAGTGGGCGGGTTCAGGCATCATGATGTCACTATGGGGGAAGTTTCTCCCTGCACGGTCTGGAGCCAATACATTTTTAGTGGTCCGTGGGTCCGAAATGGTTGGCGACCATTGATCTACTGGCTATAGGATTAGGAGTAGCAAGCAGTGAACTTTTGGTATTGTGTGAACATGAAAATATAATTAGCTCACAACTATAAAATGCAAATTAGGCACTGTAGTTCACCTTTGCTGACAGATAAAGAAAAAAAATAAATTGTTCAATATGTGCTCCTCTGTATATATATTAAATTAGAGAATTTTATGATTTTTTTTAAAAAGAATTTCAAATATAAGAAAAAAATGTTATTTATATTTTTGTTTACTGGTAGTTCATTGGGGGACACAGGATTCTAGAAGGTTTGATACTAGACAAGTAAAAAGGAAAGGTTCCATCTAGTGCAGCAGTTGCCAAACGGTGGTCCGCAAGAAAATTTTTGTGGTCTGCGCCTCTTGCTGGTGTGTACACGTACTGGGTCTTGAGAAGGGCCCAACTGGGAAGGCGCACTGGCCAAAGCCGCGGACCATGTCCCCCATATGGATCGCAGGCTCAGGATAGTGGGCGGGATCATGATGTCACTATGGGGGAAGTTTCTCCCTGCACGGTCTGGAGCCAATACATTTTTAGTGGTCCGTGGGTCCGAAATGGTTGGCGACCATTGTCTTAAAGCTAAATCTGAGTGACTTGTACTACCTGCAGAAAGTCTTCCATGTGTAATAATACCATGCAATGTCAATAAAGTCAGCGACTCAGAAGCTGGATACAGAACTGGACTTTAATGAAAAAGGTCTAAGCCAGTGATTTTCAACCACTGTGTCGCGGCACACTAGTGTGCCATGAGAGATCTTCAGGTGTACCGTGGGAAATTATCCAAGTCAGGGGTGGATCGCCATACGGCTATGGCCATATAATTAATGAGGATAATTTATGCATATGTGCTTTGCATGTTTTGTTGTGTTATCGGTTTTTTTTTTAATAATTTTCAATGTTACTGTACTGGTATTGCTGAATTGTACAACTATTAGTTACTCTGCAACATAGTCATATATGTGTGTATATATATATATATATATATATATACTGCATTTAAAGCCCCTCACCTTTTCTTTTTCTATTATTTATTTTTGGGATGTGGCAGGTGTAATTTTGTTAAAATAAATGTGGGAGTCTCCAGGTTTATTTCTTTAAAGCCCTGTGTTACACCTATGCACAGCTAGTGGAGTGATTGGGCCAATAACACATAAAACTATTTGAGCCAGGAGTTTGCACATGTTCATTTGTTTTTAATATTTAAAGTGAGCTGCAAAAGGATAAATTTAAAGCAAAAGTAAAAAAAGAAAATAAACAATTGTATTTTGCCATACATGTTTATTGCTGTTTTGCAAGGTAAACAATATATATATAAATAAAAAGTATACTTGGTATATAGATAAATAAATATATGTTTAGCACTTTTATTGTTGGTAGATCATTTTAACTTGGTCATTTTAAAAGTAGCTCACAAGCCAAAAAAGTGTGGGTACCCCTGATCCAAGTCTTCTAAACAGGAGTGAGTACAAATAAATTGAGAAACTATATTTTCATTATATATACTGTATCAGGCTACAGAATGTCAATTTGTAACATTTTTGGTTTGTGGTGTGCCCCTGATTTTTTCAAAGTAGAAAATGTGCCGTGGCTCAAAAAAGGTTCAAAAACACTGGTCCATTAGTGGTCATGGACTATCTGGCTAATCTAGAGCTATCAGAATGGTAGGAATTTCTTCTGATCCAGGTACAGGCCGAGGTCAAGCACAATAGATCAATCAGATAAGCGAGGTACAAAAGGATGAGGCAGAAGGCTTAGTCAGGGACAATCCAAAGTCAGGGCAGCTGGAGTTCATGCAAGGTCAATAATCAGACCGGGTCGCTGCTGGTAATAAATACGAGCTAATGAAAAGACACAGGGGAAGACAACAGAGGTGAAAATGGTAATCCAACACAAGCAATCCACCCAAACACACTGTAACACAGAGTCTATAACGGGCAAGGGTGCTAATGACAGGGTTTCATTAAATGGGCAGAGTGCCCAATCACATTGCACCACCTGGTGCTACTGGATAGGAGAAAACATACTGAATATTTAAACCCCTGCAGCCGTTTTGGCTGCAGGGAATTCAAAGTATACTTGCCCCGCCCCATGGTGAGGCAGCCCGCTGCCTCGACCCCGGGGTGTACAAGAGGCGCGCCTCTTACAGCAGGACCCTTGGGCCGTGCTGTACTGAGCACGCCTGCAGAGATGCTGGGGTTTCCGTTCGAACTGTAGTTTGGCCAGGACGGATCCCTCTGCCAGTGAAAGGAGGCACGCTGCAAGTAGAGCTGCGGCAGCTCTGGCCGCACTGTCTGCTGCAGCGGTCTCCTCCAGCTGCCAGCGGGTGAGTACGACGCAGGGTCGCTGGCGGGGGGAGTACCTTACACTAGTGGAGTTTCAGTAGTGATCTCATGCCAACATGATGATTTTTGTATGCTACCAACTTGGCATTATCAGAGTGGATCCTTATTGGGTAGCCCTTCAGATACTACAGTCAATGCAGCAGTAATAGACATATCACTTGAAGCAGATGACATATCACTTGAATCTCCAGCAGATTGATGGACAGATTACTGAGTATACCTCCTCAACTGGAGATGCTTATTTCTGTGGGGAGGAAAATAATTGACCCTGTGACACCATCAGTAGTCACAGACAGGCATTAGACATTCCAGTGCTTCCTTTGCTGGTATAAACTGGAAAGAACAGCTGTGAGTGTTCTATAATATCAGGTCTAGGTAAACAATTTCAAATTAATAGAATTGGCTGAGAATGTAGGGCATTTTTAATACTTTTGTAATATTGCTAATTTATTCTGCTTGGGATTTAAGAACATATCTTTGTTGTGTAGTATACCTTACTTTTACCTAATGTTCATGGGACAAATAAAAATAAAAATTAAATAAAGCTTTGTAAATATGAACAAAAGTATGTTTAGTTCTTATTCCAGGTAGTTCTAAAAGTAGCTTAAAGCAGACCTATATTCAGCGCAGTAACACCTCCATCTGGCCTTACCCCAAAATCCTCCTTTGTTTAAATGCATAGCTTCCTAAAAGCTGAAACTTGTACACTGCTCTGTGACAAACTATGAATCTACTTGGGCTTATCTGGGTGTTCAGGCACCCAGCAAGGCATTAAGGAGAGGTAAGGAGATCATCTCAAGAAGAGCTGGGCGTAGCTAACAGTGGGACCTTTTACAGAACTTGCTTAGCCTCCCTCCCTTGCTGAACTGACTTGGGACCCCTTTGTGGGCTTCTTTTGGCTCTGGAGGGTCTGGGCCTCTCTATGTCTACCCCCGATCACAAGGCCTTTGAGTTCTGCCAACAGAAGATAGCAGGGGAGCAAAAGCAAGGTGAGCTTATAGGGTCTTCAATAAAGCAAACCCTAATAATAAGGGTAAACTACAGGTTTACTTTACTAATGCTCATTTGTATAGTTTATTTGCCCTAAGGTATTATTTTCTTGTGTCTTGAAACTTAAGGGGCTCCTAAAAAATCTGTCTTTTAAAAATAAGCAAAAATGCTGTTACCGTACTTGGAAATGTGTTTTTATTTTTTACTTGCTTGTTTTATTTTACATTTTTCTGGTAATCCTGCCAGTTGCCGTTTTAAATTTGGATTCTGTCCACACCAAGCACAGAAAAAGATCTGTGCTAGTATGGGCAGTTTGTGTCCCTGGGCTGCTTCCTCAGGGATACGGGGCGGCATGTTCCTGCATAGCATGCCTATATCCTGCTCTTTATATAATGTTCAATATGCAAGGACATCAGACATTGCACAGTGAGTAATGTCCGAAGATCCCACTTAGGCATTGTGCTTCAGTGCATTTTTTCCATTTTTATGCACTGCCCCATTCAGTATAATAACTGGGGCAGCATTACAATGGACAGCTCTAGTCAGTTGTAGTTTAATACACCACAACTACTTTGTAATAGTAGAAAGAATGCCTCAGTCAGTTTTCAGCCACACTTGAGCACAGGTGTGACTAACAGCAACTCAAAGTGCTGCTACCCACAGACAGAAATTGCAAACCCCTACAGTGTGTGATGTAAGTATATTGCCCATTACATCACTGAGGAGACATGACCCTTCCAATCTAGGGAAAAGGGTAGAAATGAGACTGTGCAGTCCCGTGACTGCAGAATAGGATGAAATCATTTTTTAATGAAAAGGTAAAGTATATTTCATTATTTCATTAGAGAAACAAACCTGCTTTATGTCAGTTTCTTTATGTTCATACCTGTACCTGCTTTATGTTCAGCTGAAGAGTGTAAGCTGACCACATACTTTAGAGGACAGCTAACCATTGTGAAAGTTGCCTTTTAAGAAACCTTGGTTTACACCACATAATACCTTTTAACATTGTGGCAGTGCCATCTAGTGTATAAAATGTATGTCAGCTTGTAAATTCACAACTCCATGTATAACTCTATGTATAACCATAGAATATTTTATTGTTGTTGGTAATAGGACACTGATTTTTTAAAGTGTAATGGTAAACGCTGAAATGTATATACTTAGTGGTCACTTTATTAGGTATACTTGCTTGTTAACACAAATAGTCTTGCAATGAATCATGTCGTTGCAACCGCAAAAAAATGCAGACATGGTTAAAAGGCATACTACATACCTCCCAATTTTTTGTGATAGGGAAGAGGGACACTTTGTAGTCACTAGCATGTAGATAAATGACACATCCATCATGTAGCCACGTTAGAGACTGTATAAAATAAACATTTTCTTAAAACTATGTTTTTTTTATATCATTTAAAAATTGAATACTCTAGGTCAGTGGTCCCCAACCATTTTGGGCCGACGGACGACTACATTTACCGGCTCCGGACTGCGCATGCATGGGGAGCTGGGTGTCATTTAAAGGGGAAGAAACTTCCCCTTTAGTGAAGTCATGATGCTAGAACCCACCCACTCTCCCATCGCAGGTCTGAAACACAACCAGCCCACTTCCCTGAGCCTGCGATCAGTACAGGGGACATGGCTCTGGTTAGTTAGTTCAAGTTAGTTCAAAGAGTTCCCCCACATTGAGAAACACTGCTCTAGATTCAGGATCAATGGTCCAGTGCAATACAACACATTTTAATAGGTAAATATTACATGGTACAGATTTATATAATCATCTAAAAAGAAGAGCAACTAATGAGCAGGAGGGATAGTCCCTCCAAATTAATTGTGAGGTATGCTTGTTTATCAACAGAATATTGTAGTAGGGGGGGATACATAAGTGACTTTACTGTAGGAGCTGGAAGTCTTCGCTGCAACATCTCAGGAAACATTGCCTCCTGAAATGTGCATACACTACACTACAGTCACAAGTAGGTATACAAAAGGGTGTTAAAAAAAACAACAACAAATGAGTGAGCAGTAGTTCCTAGGGCAAAAAGTATGTAAAGAAAAAAGATACCACACATGTAAGTTAATTTACTTACTTTATATTCTTTTTTACCCAGATCCAGATAAGCAGTCCATGCATAAAGTACATTCATAAATATTATCATAATCTTTCATCTGGGTAAACCACTGAAAAAATATAGAGAATGTGCAGCACGCTAAGTTAAACATTATTCATCTTCAGAGATTGTTTTAAGCACCGAGTCTTCTCCTAAGATTTTACACAGTTCATTCAGCCTCTGCTGCATTTTGGGTATGCCTGCAAGCTGAGACTCAAGTCTTTGTTTTTCTTCACTTAGTGATAAACGTGTGGCTGTATCTAGTTGTTCAAAGCGCCATCCTCCTTCTCCATCAAACTGCAACAAATGGGTGTGATATTTCCTGTGGAAACATAATTTTACACCGGCCTTTATTTTTTCAAATGACAGGCTGGGAATTGCCAAAATGAGGTACTTGAAACAGTCTCCTTCTGTTGGCAAAGCTTTAACAAACTGCTTCATCGGACCTAGTTTCATGTGCAGAGGTGGGAATATAATATTTTTCTATCAATAAGGGGCTCATGTAGAATGTTTGGATCATCCGGTTTTAGGGCAGATCTTAGAGGCCAATTCCTTTCCACCCAATGTGTATCTTGCAGGTGTATCCACGTAGTTGACCAAGAAGGAAGCTTACCATTTTAAGGTCAACCCAGATGACCCACTTGTGTTGGTGATATTGCAACAACTCAATGACTCTCTTTATGTCTTCATTTTTTTCACAAGGGGAAACTGAATTGCCAACAAATTTTGCTTATTTACTACATAGAGCAGCGCACAACCTCTGACCACACTGTCTTGTGTGTCAAGAAAAAACCTGACGTGATAGAAGAAAACTAACTGCTTCACAATTAGTATACCTATTTTAGTTTAAATAAGCTAAATAAGATTCCATGAAGCAATGCTACTCTCACAGTATGAAGATTTCTGTTTGTTAGATGGTTTATCATACGTATATTCATCAATCAAAAATTTAGGGCTACCCTGAGAACTTTACTTGCTAATGTGTTTTAAAAATGCATTATCCAAATTGAATGGCTGCCATAGGCATAGTGCTTACCAAAGAGATGGGCGGTGAGTTATAGAAAGGAGGCTTATCCCAGCATCTTTTGCAGCTTGAAATATCTTTCCTTCCACGTCTATACTCACAGCGCTGGTGCACTCATCTAGCAAAGCATATTGTGGCCTTTCATAGGAGAAATGAAAAAAAAAATCAATTAACGAACTGGTTAATAATATATTAAAAGGCTAGGTTACATCTATGGGGAAGCCCAAAATGTCTGTAAGTAAAATACCTAAACAACAGCTTGCAAGAATTTGTCTACTTTTTACAAAGGTTTTCGTCTATAGTATTAATCTGTAACTGTGGCTCAACTTGTGCTACCTTGGGGATAACACTGACTATTGTCACAGATCCCCGCAGGACCAGGGGATCTGTACCCCCTTCACTATTGATTTGATCAAGTGGTGAGTAGATGGTTTACATTATTTTCAGAGACTCATATTCTTTTTATCCATTCTCTGTGGTCAATAATTAATGTCATCAATAAAAATGCATTAGACAATGAAAACAGCAAAAAAAATCTTAACATTATCTGTAATTAATTTGATATTAGCCAGAAGAAATACATCCTATGCTTACTTGTGGTAAAACATTCGTGCCATGCCCATCCGTTGCTTCTCACCTCCTGATAAGACATCTTTCCAGTCTGAAATTGCATCCCATCCTGCCAATATAGCATATAGCAAATATAACACTATTTTTTAAGCTAGGAAACTATGTTTTACATAATGCACTATTAGGTGTATTTAATAAGGCAGTGTAACAAGCAATGATGGTGTAAACTAATGAAGTGATCACTAAGATTCTACTTTACTTTAGTGTAGTGGAAAAATACAATTTAAATATATATATATATATATATATATATATATATATAGTGTCTCAGTTGTCTTTATAGTAACTTTCTGTACATTCCTTCACATCATTGCTTAAAATAAAGGCAGATAGGTTCTATTTCATTATACCGTACTGCCATTCTAACACAGTACCTGGGAACAACAGAGCAATGTAATTTTTTTATAATTACTTTTAAATCACAAGCCAGGACAGACTCTTGACCAAATGGTATTGCTGGGTGAAATTTAAGGGTGAGTTGAAGCACCCAATAACACCTTTGGGCAGGGAAAGTAAATCAAAACAGTAATTTAATTGATAATCCAAATAAAAATCGTCTGTCACTTAACGCAGTTCATGCATACTGACATTACATGAGCCATTACTTCTACACACATTTGTTCCACAACCCAATTCAAAACCATGGACAATAATATGGATTTGCAACCCCCACCCTCACTCCAACTGTTAACAGACCAAAATATTCTACCAAGGCTTTCCACAAGATTTTGTAGTGTATCTGTTTGGATTTGTGCCCTTTCAGCCAAATGAGAAATTGTGGGGTCAGGTATTACTGTTGGAACTGCTCTAACTGATAGTAGGGGGAGTTGCTTAAATCAGTCCAGTGCTGTCTAACTCCAGTTCTCAAGGGCCAGGATCCACACACATTTTAGTATTTCTCTAACAGACACCAAAGTAAATTTAGAAAGGCTTGGTTTACAAAGAATCAGAAAATTACCCTGTTTTCATGAAACGCTTGGCCAGTTTGTGACATTTAAGGGATAAATTTGGACAGCCCTCAACTAAGCCATAAAGTCAGACCCCTACACCTAAAACATGAAGGTGCACAGAAGAGTGTTGTTTGGCAATAAAGTTGATAGCATACATATTGTGGTGTCTCTTACTTTTACAACTGAATTAATTTATTCTAAATGTATAATCTGTTCACAATATTATATAGACCCACGGTAAAAGATATAGGATTCACACAAACATGCACTCCTGTAGCTTTTATTAGTAAATTCGAAATATGCAAAACTCATGACAGATTGGGTCTGAATTATTAAAGCTCTCCCAGGCAGGAGAGCAGAAACTTTCATCAGTAAATCTGGGTTATCCAGCATACCTGGAATGGATTTCTTAAAAAAACATTTTCTATTTGTTAGCAAATGTTTTCAATCCTGGACCAAAACCATTCCAGGTTTTATGGATCACACAGGTTCACTGATGAAAGTGTAGCCTTGGAGAACTTTAATAAATCAGGCCTATTGCGAGCCTCTCTACTACAAGATTTATTTTTGTAGAAGTGACACACTCCATATAGGAAAATAAAGAAACCTAAACCTGCCTAGGCAGCAGTAAGAAGGATTACTCTCTATTGAGGTAATCCTGCTTAAATTCTGTTTGTGTGATTTTCAGGAAGCCAGCATGCACTCACTCAGCTTCAGGGTCAGGTCTCATACTGATCTGATCTTCTATTGGCTTTCACATTCAAATTCAAGCTGTGCCGAATGCCCTTCATTGAGGTCTCACTGATAATAGAAGTCTATTTGTATGCAACAAGGTTCAGAAAACATGTTGAGGCTTACTCCTACATAAATTTAACTATGTTTATAGTAACTAAAAAAATGGTTACTCCTTAGTACATTAAACCGTAAAATATGTGTCAGCAACTTTATAGTTACCTAAGGCTTAGTCTACATGGACGTTTTCCCCAGTGTTTAACCTGAGGCTTTAAAAGCCCATCTTTTAAATTCCCATGGATTTCAGGATGTTTCCTTAAGGCATGATCAGGAGCGTTATCTATAACGTTGCTTGCAACGTTTGAAAAATTAAAACGCGGTGTTAATGCTGGAAAAAGCCCCAAAATGCGGGAAAATGCTTCTATTGATTTCAATGGGACGTTTTCCTAGACTTATAAGCACTTGAAACGTAAATGCGTTAAAAGCTCGGAAAATGCAGCATAGACGTCAAAGGCAAGCTTTAAAACGCTAATAAAAGTGCAAAAAAAGCATATAAACACAGTAGGAACGTTTACATGTGTTTTTAAAAACGTCCGTGTAGACCCAGCCTAATTTCTGCAAATAAAATAACCTATCTTCTCTAATGTCCCCACAATTTCAGCATTGACAAATACAAACCTATGAATGTTACAATGTATGTGCCTTAAAGCCTTCCTTGTTTTCACTTTCTTTCCCTAAGCAATTATCAATTTACACAGTGTGACAAAACTGTGTAAGAATAGCTGCAATGTATTCAAGTAACGTATACTTGTTAAATAACTACAAATATTTTTAGTAATTAGTAGCTTTAAGGCACTGACCCCTAGCATTTAAAATCATTTTAGCTGCTTTCGCAACAATGTGTGATATCGCCCTGTGCAGGTCCAATCGGTGCAGACTACAAAAGAAACAGAAAACGGCTCTTGTTTGTCAGGAATAATTGAATTTTACTGGAATTATGTATTAGGTACCAAACACAAGTACTATCATGAACAAATAACAATTAATACTGCAACCCATACCTTGGCCCTAATTCATCAAGCAGAATCAGACGCTCGCTCGCACATTC
>NC_092859.1:101949780-101998719 GCF_032062135.1 Pyxicephalus adspersus
CAGCTGAAATCTAATCGCCTTAATTGGCAGATTCGCGACCCCTATTGCTCATTATTATGAAGGCAGGAATCCGTCTGGCAGTGAGGAGGCGAGTGTACGAGTGCACTCGACTCCGGACCGCGGAAAACCGGCTCGCTGGAAGCGCGAAAGTACGCGTGACCAGCGAGCGCGGATTTTATTGATGAATTAGGGCCCTTGTCTTGCATAATCATCGACTTGAATATTTATATTATATTTTTTTTGCAAAAGAGTAGGATTTTCATAAAGCAAAACAACATTAGGTCAATACACACCTTTGGGGTATGTAAAACATGTTTTGTGGTGGTGGTTTGTAAAGGACTCCCTCATAAACTGGCCAGAGACCTCCTAAAATTCGGAACAACGAGCTTTTGCCACAACCATTGGGGCCAGTAATGAGAAGGTGCATTCCTTCCTTTACCTATATAGTAAAAAGGAAATTGTTAGGACTATATCAAGCATTTGTGATAGCATATCTGAATTTTTGAATAATGTGTCATACAATGTAAAACAATTGTACTTGAGGATGACATGGGGATAACATGGGGATGTTTTGAATGGAGAAAAGAGAGACAACATTATTTACTTAGTAGAGCCTCCCAAATAAAATCACAATATGTTAGGACATTTCCTAATTTTTGTAAGAATCTTGGTCATAAATCAAGGCTAAATTTAAATTCATGCTTCAACTATAATTTTATCCTTAATCCAGGCCCCCCCTGCTGCTCCTATCACCCTCGAAAGCAGCGTGAAATACCCTAAACTTTTTGTAAAAGGGGTGCTTGGGGGCCATGTTTCTATTCTCTCATGTGATAGTGCTTAATGATTGGCTGCTTAGCCATGTGTACACTCCATGTTTCCATCTGGAGCTTACACAGGACTTCTGCTCACTTCTTCAAGTCTGTGTAACATTAAGGAAAGGTAAGTATAAGGGGCTACTTGCATTAAAGTGGTACAGTACAAAGAGCAAACACTTATACTTAGTTTGATGAAGGCAAACCTGTAAATATAACTGCTTTTTGTATGCAGAAATCATAAATGTACTACATGAACATCTATCAGTGCCTAAATTAGAGTTAAAGTAACATCTAAAAAATGTTAAACTGTGTTATATAAGAGTTATATTTAGGGTAGTATACAAACTAGTAATTATATTTAATCAGCGTCAGCTAAATGCAAATTGTATGCAAATAGCTAGTAATTATCTCTAATCAAATGTTGGTTACTCTGTAATTATGTACAGAAGATACAGACTGTTTTTAGTAATAGAATGGTTCAGACTTTTATTAGAAAACAACATGTATTTTTGCTCTACATATGCTTTACCCTATAGATATAATTTATAGTAATTTCCTATTGAATTACTTCAGTAGCCCCTTTTTGCCCTTATTTATCCTGTTATTGGTTTTAGGTTGGCAGTAATTCAACAAATGTTCTGCCTTTCTAAAGCCAGAAATGGAAGCATAACAGCAGGTCAGTAGCCAGAAATGGAAGCATATTAAGCAAATGTAAAAATGCAAGACTAGCATTCCTTCTACTAGCGTTAGATCAAATGAAAAAAAAAGGCCTGTCATAAAAACTATTCTATACCTATTCAAATAAAAGTGCTTGAGGTACTACAGCACATTGTCAATTTGGTGAACGATACATTTTTTTGATCCAGTTAAGATTACAAAATAGGATAAATGTACAGCTACTCCAATTGAATTTTGTAATACCTTTATATTTAAGGTATTGAATTTGTGTACATCCAATTTGTTTTATTTTTCCTGCCGTCTTTTACATCTACTGTCCCACCATCACACAATTACAAAACAAAATGCACTTCTTATTACACTTCACTTACTTCTATGTTTAATTTTGACACCACAACATCTCCATTTGGTGTAATTATTGGAACATTTTCACAAATTATTCCATGTTCTACGTCAATCACTTTGCCTGTAGCAGAAAGTGCAAATATGAAAAAACACTGAACATCCCATTCTCTAACAGAAAAAACTCTAAAGAAAGTAACACAGTAATAAACTATCAGTGAATATTGAGATTACTGCATAAGCCCAATAAGAATCCTAAAAAGAAAATTGTAACTGCTGGTTCACAAGATTGTAAGTTGTTATTCAGCACCTGGCTGTACCTGGTAGCGTACCTATCATGAAAATATGTACTTTACATAGGGTAGACAACCCATTCATGTAAAGCAAAAATGGTATTCTTTTTTTATTTTTCCAGCAACACACTTTAAAAAAGAAAAAAAGGTGAAGGCCCTCCATTTTTGTCTAGATTGCCATGACACTGAAGACAGAATGGGAGCAAAGTGCCTTTTGGGAATCATAGCTTGATATACTAAATGATAAAAGGTGAGTCACAAATACACTCATTTTTTAATTGTTTATTGTGCATGCCAGTTTTTACAACACACTTGATTAAACATATATTTTGCATATAACAGGGGGTTCTATTTTCGCTTAAACACAAAATTAAAAAGAGCAGCAGATTTTTTTCCTGACCTATCACTAGATAAGCAGTTGCCCTGCTATTTAACCGACTCTCATTACAAAATATGAATCTGCTTCCAAATTCAGTTTATTCAGCAACACAAAGGATAGGCTTTAAGAAAACTTTGTCAACTATGCTCTGTAGACCTTTGTACAGAGAAAACATTGTTATATTTGAATATTTATTTTAGTTTGATGTGATTTCAAAATAGATCATTTTAAGCATACAGCTTAAAGTTCACAGAGAATATGTTTTGTTTTTCAGTGTATTTCTGTGAGTTTTCACTGCTAGCTTACAAAGAAAAATTACCTTTAATTTCAAGGGGTCCTTCTATGTGAAATCCTGATTTTTCTTGACTTTTCATTTGTATTTCTTGGATCACTGATTTCTTGTATATTCCTTTTTTTACTTCATTAAAGACAGAAAACATGTTGTAAACCCTTGCTGTGTATCCTGCTAATTCTGTAACCTATAAAAAAAAAATACAAAAGAATAAATGTTTTATAAATTTACTATTAGGATAAAAATGCATAGCACAAAAAAACACTTAGTGAGAAGAAAGTTTTAATTACATTGTACATTGTATTTTATTATTAGTGTTAATTTTAAACTTAACTAGTGTTATTGTAGTTAAATAAAGCAAATATCATTCTGCAATACTACAAAAAAATTTTTTGTATAAGAATATTAATAAAAATAAAAAGTTAACCATCAGAAAACCAAAATGGCTCAAAGGTGAATATGATTTTTTTTAAATAGGAGCAGATTAGAGATAATTGAATTACTATCCCATTACATTGTGGGCAATAGTAGTATTTTTTTGTAATATACTACAGGTAGTCCCCGGGTTAAGGACAAATCACAGTCCCTATCGCGCATGTAACCTGAGTACTACCTGTATAGTGTTTTATAACTGTGTTACTACAACAAATCTCCCCTGAGAAAGCCTACTTGATGAAATGCATCAGGAGTTGAGACCACTGTTTATTGTTTATACTTGGATTATGGTCTTATTATCCCCCACAGTGTGATTGGGAATGCTGGAATAATTGCAAATGCACTATTTATTAGATGACTGAAGTTTTGTTTATCAATAAAATGTAATTGTTTAAAAATATTTGCCTAAAAAAAACGCTTTATCTTTAGGCTCATCCAGAATGTTAGGTGTGAGCTTTAAACTATAATTAAATATTTTGAACTTAGGGGTTCACAAACCTAATATTAGGATACCAGATCACTAATCCTTTTTCACAACCCTTTTTTTTTAAATTAGGGATAACACAAAGTTAAAAAGGGCAATTGTTTTTATTTAAAAAGGAGCAAAGCTAGAACTGAGTTGATAAAACTGATGTTTTGTTCGGATTAATGAAAATAATTGACCCTAATAAATGATATTGGCTTGATTTATTAGACAAAAGGTAAAAGGGCTGTTGACTTAAAAAAAGGGAAGATACAGTAATGGTTAGTGAAGCTGTATTCACCCTGAATAACTTGCAAAGGATATTAAAAAAATATCTCAGCATTTTGGGTTGAATTGGGTAAACACAGATTTACCCTATTCACTAACATTCACTTTGTTAAATGAACTACCTCTACAGCTGCAGAAAGGACCTAATAATATTGTTACAATGGGCCTGAATTAATAAGCTCTTCAAATCCTTTCCTAGATGCCTGGAACCCAATTTATTTCTTCGTATGTTCTGAATCTACAATACTTTAGTAACCTAATGCAGTAGAACTAAAAAAATGATTCCAATAGACCCTACATTTGCTCTGTGATTTTTCCTACCTGAATATTCCTATCTGATCTAAACACAAGCTATAAGCCAAATGTTTTTTTTTAATAGTAACAAGACGATTCCCCTATTTGTGGACCCAAACTCCAACACTTTGTGCAAGACCCCTTGGAAAAGCTCTATTATTAAAAATAATTTTCAAGAGCTTATTTAACTGAATGTTTGCACAAAAAATATTCACAAGCTGTTTAACTAATTGTACCTGCTTTAATACATGCTTTTGAGTAAAAAAAAAAAAAGATTTTCCTGCGTTAGGCAAACATGTGACATAAGCTTTTTGTGAAGGGTTTAGGTGTATTTAGGATCATATTTTAGTGTTTTACTTTCTATAAGTGATAAACTGATTGTTATCTTACTGCTGCATAATTTTTATTTATACTGGGCTTTCAATTACCTACTTCAAAGTTTCAGGTTTAAATTGCATAATGTGCCTTTTTCCAGATTGATGAAGCCATAATAATATTCATTTTCAAACCTTAACTACTGTTCTGTAGTAAAGAGTTTAAAAAGGTGAACTTCAGACACAGTGATGACATTGATAGTGGAAATTGGGTGTTAATGTTTTAACACACACTGAAAAATTATAATATTATGGACATTAATTTATTTACTGTGTTTACTTACTTTAAATTATTATTTATTTATTTATGTATTTTATGTAAATATGATTTTTAGAAGTTTCATGTGAACTAAGCAACACCTTCAGTAGCTAAGCAATGTAGACCTGTTGTTTTGTTTTTTGTGATGGTTTTAAATGTGTAAAATTGAGGTTTAACTTTTTTATGCAGTGTTTATCCACAATATTTATGAAAATAAATCTATATCAACAGTAATTTAATAAATGACCAGGTATATGAACATTTATAGCTGATATAATATTTTATGGTACCTCTTTATATGAACTCATAATTCTCTCAATTGCATCAGCTCCTGAAGCCAGCAGGTTTCTAGCTGTGGTGAAGGCTTCAGTACGTTCACTCACCATAACATGTTTCTGGCCATCTTCTAAATCTAAAAAATATTCAAACCAGAAAACAATTACATTTTCAATTATATACTGTAAACTCTTTCAGATGTGAACAAAGACAACTTGGTCTGTATATTTATGGAACATTATGTTATAGCTTTTATTATTATCTTACTGCCCTGTTTCCAAAATTTGAGCCTAAGGACCAACCTGGTTCATGAAGTTTATTAATCCATACTACCTTGTTAAAGGTAGAAGAAAAATGATAGCCTTTTAATGTTTAGAAAGAGGAGAAACATTGAAGTTGTATCTGTTATTGTCATTCATCTGTCAAAGATGCCACAGTGGGCTTCAACAACATACTCCAGAGACAATATTTGTAAAATGCATTGCATCAGCTCTCAGGGTACAGACATCTGCACTTATGCCACCATCTGTCTCTCTTACAGGGCCTGTTTCTCCTACAGTGGGTGCAAGTTTGCTTGCTGTTGCTCTTCTAAGAACATGTGGCCTTTAGTCAGATATCCTATGAAGTAGTTACTTTTGAAGTATCTGTTTTATCTGCTACTTAAACAGCTTTAACCACCAATAGGCACAGACAACATCCTCCACAAAGTTGTAAGTGGATAGGCTCAACCAGGTGATAGCAGAATAAAAACAAAACTTACAGACAGCCATTTGGGATAACGTCTGGCTGGAAGCATTGTGTACAGCTAAGTTTACATGCACACCTGTTTGGAGCTGCAAACCCCCTCCCCCCGTAAGTGCTGACGGGGTGTTACCGCAGTGCCATGCACTCACAGCAAAACTAATGCTGAGAGTGACACAAGGTCTGATGTTGGGGGACAAACTGGCCCTGCCTTTTTAGGGCCCCAAAGGGCAAAATTGTAAAAGGAGCAGGGAACAGGAGTGTTGTGAATCAGATGCCCCACTTTATATTTTCCCAGGGTTTCACTTTGTCAAATGCCATCATCATCAGTGTTACTCTCTGCATTATTGAGAATAGTTTAACAGTTAAAAAGGATTAGAAAAAGAAGTCCTCATTTGTCACATGGCCAACCATATGAACATCTGTAAAACAAAGGTATTAATCTAATATGAGAGTGTAGAAATTACCTCCATCTGCAAAACCAGTTGCAGTGATGATGGGCACAGCCACCATAACTAAGCCACTTCCACTCCAGACATATTTCATCAAGAACTGCTCAATCATGACATACCACAAACGCTTAGACAAAATAAGATTCATTTGATCTGCAAGGGCCATATAACTTTTTTGAAGTTTAGCCATTTCAACCTTGAAGAAGGCAAAGACATTAGTTTGAATATTATGAAACAAAAAACATGAATACAATTTCACAATTGAATTATTGATAAAAATTAACAAACAGTTCTGGCATTTAAGTAAATCTGTCATGAGAAAAGTATTGACGCTGTTATTGTTGGCCTTTTTAAAACAATGCTTTATTAAAATACTTTTATTCATGGACCTGGATCATGTGTCAGAATTCCTTAGCTTTATTTATATTTGTTCTGGGTCAGAAACATCAGCAAAGGCAGCATTGAAGAAAAGCATCAGCATAACACCCAGGAAGCTACCAATATTATGACAACCTCAAAAATCTTTCTCACCTTTATTCTAAACACAGTGCACCACAGTTCTTTTGACTGACACTTTATATTCTGCACTACTCTTCTATTAGTAACAATATCGATGATCTGCTACTTAGAAAACAAAAAAGGATTTGGAAACACCAAAAGGCTCCTGCACATGAGTTTTTGAGACCTATTTTTAAAAAAAAAATGCTTAAGTAATAGATAGATAGATGGACATGATAGATAGATAGATAGATAGATAGATAGATAGATAGATAGATGAACTCTTTTTTGGTTTGTAATTTGCAAACAGTCAGGCAGCGATATCCCTGTTCACAGAGTCCGGGGGGCAAGTGTCCCTGTTACTTTTGTGTGTTATGAGGGTAAAAATAAGCATTCTATGTATCCTACTGCATAGAAAAAAGAAGGTAAATGGGGATTGCTGTTTAACACTATTAGAATATTGAAAACACAGAGAATTAGGAAAATTGCCTCTGGTTTATTCCTGTCCTAGAAATGTGCAGCTTTAGGTGTATATGGCAGCAGAAGGGTCCAAGTGGAATCTGCCCCACGTTTCGTATAAGTGGTCCCTAAAGGCCCATAGGAACATCAAATAACAACAAATAGTATTTCAATCTAACTATCCCCACAATAGTTTAGGCATAACATGAACAATAAACTGCCATGTCGTTACCATGTACATAAATATGAATTGGAATGACCAGAATGCATTTATATACCAGATCTAAATGTCTGATTGTGGTCAACAATATGGTGTAACGAATGGTTGGATGATATTATTGCATGACACTACAAACATGACAGACGTGTAATACGTTAGGCCAACGGTGCCTTTTGTGCTAGCGGTACAGCGTTTCCTAGACAGTTTTAAATTTCTAGAAGAACCAGTGCTTGATAATGAGAGGGGGATGGGATCCTATCAGCATGACAATAGCAGCATCTTCCCAGGGCCTCTCAGATTTCACTCCTTGGTTCTTGCCATCTGTCTTACCTTGTGCCCCCTATAGAAGGCAATTTCTTCCACATTGGCTATGATTCTAGAGTGGACATAGCGCAGGTAGCCCTTCCTATGGGCCTCTTCTGCAACCAGCTTGCCAAATTTGGGTGAGCATGCTTTGAGCACTTTGGCTGTTGCATAAACCACCAGGCCAGCTAGCAGTGTAGGCCCCAGGGGATTAGCTCCTCTTGATCTAGCAGTCTGGATGAGAGTGTAAGATGTCAGCACCACATCCAGTATTGGCTTGGTCAGGTTGGAATATAAATGTGCTATGGACTGTGAGAACATCATAATATCATCGGTCAGGGACTGATCGGGGTTTGCCAGCCTTCCATCCATATTAATCACTTTATAATAAGTCTGATCTGCAAAGTAGGTTTGATAAGCATGGTCCACCAGGCGGGTGCGCAGAGCCAGCGCTAGCTTGCACTCCAGATAGCGAATCGCGCTATTTACAAAAGTGGCAGGGATGGCGATCAGCAGCCATTTCATCAGCTGCATCAGGAAGCTTCGGGGCTTCTTCTCCACAATGCTTTTCACTATCTTACCGTCCAAACCGGCAACATAAACGGATAGGAACGTCCTGGACATTAAAGCCAAGGAGTGCACTGACAGCAGCGCCAGCTCCTTGCTCACCAGCCGGGGGAAGAGGATTTTCCTGAGCTCCAGCAGCTGCCGGTAGAATTCCGCATTGACAGCGGGGGAGGCGGAGGAGCTGCAGCCCTCATCCCGGCTCCGGTGAGGATGTTTGCACGGACTGGCGGCGTCCTTTCTGCGGAGCTGCCTGCATAGGATGGGGTAGAAAGTCTTCAGTCCGTACGCTGCAGCCAGCAGCAGGGCAGCCTTCTTCACAGCGGCCTCCTTGTTCCATTTCACCCGCTCGGCTGCCTGCAGCATATGTGACATGTCTCCGCACAGCCCGTCAGATGCGATTACCGCTCAGCGATCCGACCTCCTCCGACCTAAGCGGCTGTGCAGAGCTGCCCCCGGCACTGCATCATGAGGAGCGATGCGGGAATGGAAGATTGCATAGTGACACAGAGCAAGGCTGGGGAGCCTGTGTCCTGCACGGGTACCTTCTGCCCCGCCCACTGCTATGACCTCACAGGCTGCAGAGGCTTCACCCTGTGCCCATTACCCCATGTCACACACCGATAAGACGTGCAATGCTTTATATGTGACGTCATAACACATGTTCCTGTGTTGTGCATCAGTCATGTGACAACATTATTCACAAATTATTCACATCAGCATCACTGAGAGCTCAACCCCAGAGCTCCAATAACAATACAGCGTACCTTCCTCCGTGGTACAGGGCAGTGCTTGAAGTAATATACATGACTACAGACGACTTGTATTACAAGGTACACCTCTCAAGCGGGTTGGCTATTGGTTCCTACATTCGTGTCCCGCCCACACAGACAGGTCACGTGGTGCGGCGCTCTGTGAGGGCGGGAATACGAGAGTGACGCAGTTATTACCTCAGGCGCAGTGGGAGATTTCACCTCAGAACTGGTCCACAGTTTGTGTGAGCGGACAGTTTTACTACCGGTAGCATGAACTGGGTCGGAGGTTCCAGGTGAGTATTCACACCGTGTTATTTATTATCCGCATTTATCTACATTAGCTACAGATGACTTCATTATTTAGGGGTATTGTCATTGTAAAGAAGTATTTAGTGTGTGAGGGAGAAAGTCCCATCAGTTCTGGCCTACTTAGTGCAATTTAGCAGTGCGGGTTAAAGCTAATTAGTTGGAGGCATTGCGAACTGTGGCACATGATCATATTGTGGTTGGCTACAAATAATGAATGTAACATGCAAGCCTCAAGGTGGGCAGCAAAGATTGGAGAAGGGAGGTGTAGTTTTTTTAATTTGTAGTTTGTTTTGTGGACAGTGTCACTTTACCATACCTCTGGAAGTTCTTTATATGCTATAAGGAGACATTGTCATTGAGAGACATCTGTGTAAATGCAGAGCCCCCATATAGTTGGATGAGGTTGGGTAATATATACAGGTATTCCCGGGGATACATACCAGATAGGGACTGTAGGTTTGTTCTTAAGTGATACTTGTATGTAAGTTGGAACAGTTACATTATTTTAATAAATGCAATTAGGACAGATGTTTGTCTCAACATATTATTAGACAGCGTGGTGTGAGTCACTGTATAAAATCCTCACTGTGAGCTAATCACAGGCAAAGCAAAAAAAAAAAATATCTTTATGGAGCCTAAACATTTATTAACTTCTGGAGCAAGCTGTGCTTTGATATGCAAAAAGAAACAACTGCAGAGTTTGTCTTGGTCATTAAAGAGTTACAAGATGCTACAAAAGTGCTAAGTCCCTAAAACGTACCTAAACTCAGAATTTTCACTTTACATATAAAAGTAGACAACCCTTTCATGTAAGGTTTTTTTTTTTTTTAAGTGCAACACTCTTTTTAAAAAAAAAAAAATGGAGTGCATTACTGCCCCCTAATTCTCGGTCACCTAGGCCAGGGGTCAGCAAACTTTTTCAGGAGGTCCTGAAGGCACACTAGGCCGGACTCTCTTTCAAGTCCCACGCTGATGGCCCCGCCCCCCACTAGGAACGCCGCTGAAGGCAATGTCCCCTTACCCCGAGTTAAAGCGGCTATCAGGATTGCAAATCCAGAGAAGGCAACGGATCCTTATAAATGGTTCACCTGGTGTCACAGGGATAAATCAGACCTATTCTGTCCATTGCCAGGGAACAAAATCAACATGTTTAGGAGGCTCAAGAGCCGCTTGCAGCTCCGAAGCCGCGGGTTGCCAACCCCTGCTGGGATTAGGCCGATCGACCAGGGGGGCGTTAGGCCAGAACAGAATACTGGCTAGACCTTATTTGGCCTAAAAGCCGGAGTTTTCCGACCTCTGACCTAGGCGATCAAAATAGGAATGGTAGAGTAAAGCCTCTTGGGATATCTGTGTCACACATCCCGGGAGGCTCTTGGCTGCTCCTTCTGTGCATTCCGGAGCATCTCGGGCATGAGCAGAAGGAGCCCTTATGTCTAAACGTAATATGTCAAAAGGAACGCATGCGCAGTGAGATTGGCAAGTTTTCTACCCAATCTACATCACCCGATCTCATGCCGGGTTACATAGTAAGAACCCAGAAGAAGAGGAGATGATGGCGGCGCCCAGCATGCTGGCCCAAAGACGGATACTGGGACGACGCAGGACCCGATGAATAGGACCCTCGGACTGATCAACTGCTATACAGGATTGAAGGTAAGTGTATTTTTTGAGTTTACTTCCTCTTTAAGATCACCCACAACCTAAGCTGTGTTTAGCAAAAGATTTCTCCTGCAAGTCATGCAAACCGCCCCTCCTCCCATCAAGCCTCAGTCCTGCACACAGCGAGCAGGGAAGTCCCATTCGTATCTAGGAGGCGTGCGTATGTCAGATGTTCTTAACCCGAGGACTATCTGTAGTTTGGAAGGCACAGTGGTTACACGTCCTGCAGATGCCAAGCAGACTCAGTTAAGCTTATTGTCTTCAGAGGGTAGGATTTCTCACTTCATCTCTGCTCGATCTAAAATCTGAATCTGAACATTTCCTCTGTTAAGAACTACTGCTGATGATCCCGCGACAGCCTTGTAGCACTGTCACACCAATCTCCCATATTTAGCGATTTCCTGATCCTACAAATAGTAAGTGGTGAGGGTTGCCCTACTATGGAAGAGTAATTGACTTTATTTCCCCCAACTGTTCCTGGAAGCGCCAAAATGCTTCAGGCTCCATGATTGCTTTTCCTCCTCTGAAGAAAGAACCACACTGCAGCTGCTAGGGCAATTTCAGTGTGGTTTGCTGCTCCTGGACATATAGCAGCAGTTTGTGATACATCTGGGAGTGACCAAATGCACAATTTGTCTCCACCACAAATGGTATGGGGGCTTAAGATGCTAACTACTTTTTGTCACCACCTTTTCTCTTACTCTTACGGCAACCATTGTGCCTTGACACCTTGGAACTTTTTGCTTTCATAAGCAACCATTGTCATTTGGCACCTTTGAACAATTTATTCTTCACTCTTTTAGCTTGAACTGCCTTCCATTGCTCTTTCAGGAAAAAAAGGACTGCTGTTTTTTGGTTAACCCTCTTTGTAAGCTCTTCGGGACAGGGTTCTCTGCTCCTGTATCACTGTCTGTATTAGTCTGTCATTTGCAATCCCAATAATAATAATTTGCAGCTGCATGGGGTCTGGATTAAAAACTTGCAAACAACTTTAGTCTGATGGTTTCTTAAGCTTTTAACTGTCAGTAATGTGTCCTACATTTCATGGCAATCAAAGGGTTAAAAATTCACCTGGATTAAAGAGATATCTGACAACTACTGCACAATTGGAAGTTATACAATGAAAAGGTTAATAAAATAAAATGTGTAATTATGCTCACCTAGGATGCAAGTGTGTATATAAATGAGAATTGCTCAAAACATTTTGGGTATTACCTCTCATGCCTTAAGAGGAATATTGCTGGGACCATCAGTAAACTCCAGTCAATCAGCTGTACAGTTTTATTTGGGAAGTTTATTTTTATTAGGATATTTTTAACATTAAGAAAAACAACCATCAACCTCCAGTTGATTGTGGAATATAAAAAGGCCAATAAATAAACTACAAAAACTTTGACATAAAATATAACATGAATACACAAAGCACAGAGATACCAATATCACCAAAGGAACAAGAATAGTTGGAATAATTACAATTAACAATAGCAATAATCCTCTCAAAATTCTCAATGTCACATCTAGGTAATACCAAATGAAGCAAAAGCTTGACAGAAAATATCAAAAGTCTAAGCCAGGGATCGGCAAACTCCTGCCTTTAGGCCAGATACGGCCTAGCTGGTAGTTCGTTCCGGCCTAACGCCCCCCTTTAGGAACTGCCGCCTCCTTGCTGTGGGCAGAGCCATTAAGGCAGGTCTGGCCTAGTGTGCTCCCGCCCACCCCTGAAATGGCCTAGTGGCCATAAAAGTTTGCCAACCCCTGGTCTAAGCCATTAGTAAAATTCAGTATGAAAAGGAATGACAAAATAGAGAGGCCCAGTAAACCTTAACAATTACTAAATAAAGCAAAAACTACAGCTACACCTGCAGAAAGACCCTAATAATATTGTAACAATGGGAGTGATTTATTAAAACTCTCCAGGACTGGAGATATTGACTATCATGGGTGAAACTGGGTGATCCAGCAATCTTTGAATGGATTTCATTATTTGATAGTATTTGGCAGTTTTCAATCTTGGTCCAGATCTTTTCCAGGTATGCCGGATCACCCAGGTTCATTCATGACAGTCTTTTCTTCTCCAGTCAGAATTTTGATAAATCAGACCCACTGTGTTTACAGACTGTCTCTAAGTTCCCCAGGCTCTATCATCACCCATGATATAACAAGAAGTGTTACACATTGATTCCAATGGCAATAACTGTCTTGAAAATGTTTAAGAAGGGAGTAGCAAGCATAGGAAATGTCCTGGTTGTATGGTCTTCCAGAAATCTAGCTTATGAATATTTTTGTGATTCGTAATTGCTGGACATCCACCCACTAGGAGTTACTCAAAAATGATGTACCTAGAATATACCGATAGGCCTTTATGCATGGAAAATAGGGTCAATTATGCCAGGTGGGAAAGAGGGTTGTCCCGAGATAGATGACATCAGAGATGGTTATGTGGAAGGTTTTATGCTACAGGTGTTTAAGACTAGTGTTAAAGGGCCACCGCAATAGAGTGTAAGTGGCTTTTTTCATGCGGTGACAGCACTTACAGAAGCAGAGATCATCTAGTAATTTTGTCTGACTTCAGCTCTGTGCCTAGCAGCATCCATGTTTTCCTGGAGCTGTGTTTGACCTTTCAGCATCCCCTGTTCTGAGTCTCTGCGGCTGAAGAGATTTGGAGCTGTGCTGTAGCTGATGAGCAAAGTAGTTCCTGATCTCCATCTTACGCTACAGTTGGCTTCTGGGTCCTTATAGCCCCTCTGCGTTCAGCTACCAGTGCATGTTGTTGCATTTAGCTGGGCTGATTTGCTGCTGGTGTATGTTTTGTTTGATTTACTATTGCTGACTCTGCCTTTTCCTGACTTTTGATTGTATGCTGCCTGGACCGACCTTTTGCCGGTAACCCAGAATCTGCTTTGTGTTTACCCTTGGATACCCTGATCGCCCGTGTATGACCTTGACTGAGTGTTCTTGATTTGCCTTTGTAGGAACCTTGTAGTGCTTTCTGTGGGCTGCTGGCCCTTTGCCAGCCCTTCCCCAGACGCCATTCTTTGTGCACTAAAGTCCTGGGGACAACCGTGTACAGGGAGACACAAGCAGTCTCCTGAGGCAGAGTGGGGGCTTGCTATGGGCATAGACTGTGGTGTAGGTTTTGGGGACTGACATCTGGAGAGTAGACCAGGGCCTTACACTTTGAAGTCCCTATAAATAGGAAACTAGGTCTAAGTGAGACAGAAAAGACTTTGGATTTATTTAAGTTGATTTTATAGTTAGGGAGGCACCTATATTTTTTGAATGTGGGAAATGTGCATTTTAACAGATGTGTGAAAAATTAAAAGAAGCAGCAGTGAAAAGGTTCAAGTTTTGACTTGAACAGCATAACATGAAAAAAAAAGCAATTTGCCATGTTCATGCTGGCAGACCTGTGCAGTTTTTTTGGTTTATTTTGTGACCTCTGTGGTCCTAATGCAAAGACTTGTGGTTGGTTAATGTCAGATGTGACATTCATTTCTCTCGCTAGCTGTGGCTGCAAATGCCTACCTAATCTTATCTTTAGGTTAAGATAACATAAAAAGATGCCAAGCTAGATAGAGATGGACAAGCATACAAAACTAGTACAGTTTACAAACGGCACTGTAGAAATAAATGGCCCTTGAGATAAGTATCACTATTAGTATGACAAAAAGAAGAAGAATCCTCCTTGTGTGGCAAACACGCTGTTCCTTTCCTTTGCCTAGCTTCTCTCCTCCCTCCCATGGCAGCTTGCTCTCTTTTTAATGATCATCTGCCCAATTTAATGTTATTTCTTTATACATGATATGGTGCGCAGTCTTTATTATACTTGTGGTCCCCTTATTTATGACTTCTGTCTCTATGTTTTCTTCAGAGATATGGCACTAAATAATCATATAGCCATGAACATAGAATACTCCTCTTACCTACATAGGAATTGACATTAGGATGCCAGGTCTGCACACACACGTCTTAAGGATATAGTTATTATTAAATTGGTAATAGTACCTACCTACACTAAGTGATTACATACCTTCATTTCCTGTCAGAGTAAGCATGTGGTTTTTGAGCTCTATTTAATCTTGATACTGCAAATTTGCGTTCCAAATCAATGAATTTTGCATTGACTTATTTGTGTGTGTGTGTGTGTGTATCTGACAGTCTGACAGCTGAATCCAGTTGAGGCAGGACATGCACACCATTAGGTGCTATATTTTTATGTAACTTGAACATGTCCTATTGGTGGATATTGGTACTGTTAATTGGAGAAACACATAGAGAGTAGAAGCAGACAGGCTTTGCAGGCAAATATTTATTCTTGAAATATTTTAAAATGGTCCTGACTGTACCAGAGACATACTATTCTAAACACAATTAAATGAACATATAGCAACAAAAAAACAACAACTATTTATGTGAATTGATTCTTTAGTAAAAAGCTATTTAACACATGTTCAAAAAGTATCTCACAGAACCTGACGCGTTTCGCCCTATTTTGCTTCCCCAGGGGATTAATGAGATCAACAACATATCTAAATGCAAAAATGGATTATAATTAGGAAATGTACAAAGACAGTTTCATATATCATGCTTCCAAATATATTAGTGCAGAACAAATTTAACAACCAACAAAATAGGCGAGGGACGGTAGGTTTAGTGCATCCCTAAGGTACACATATTTATCTAAATTTGCAAGAATATGAAAAAAAAAATAAGTGTCTTTTCACATAATGTATTGATTATTATACGATCGTCTTATGATGTTGCATATATATATATAATTTACTCACCATAGGGTCTTGCTGTATTATGTAAGAAACCCCAATTTGTGTGATTGTGTAAAACAGACACAATCACACATAAAATTGGGCTTTCTTACATAATACAGTTAATATATTGATTTAATGTTAATTGTCATGGTGTCTCATGTCATGTCCAAGTTTTGTACCAATTCCATGTATATCCCTTCAGTTTGGGCTTGCCACTTTCTTGGCCCTAGCATCCATCCATCATGGATGTCAGTTTTGAGGTACTTCAACATCAATATACCCTATAAGCTAATGACATCTTAACCTTCCTCACCAATCCTCCTTTTGTTTCTAACCAACCTCCTTTAGGTTCTCTATATGTTTGGGAAAGTCTCTGGTTTAAACATTAACAAGGCAATGTTGAAGGTTCTAAATATATCCCCTTCTCTTTCCTTATTGACCTAAATCAAAGATGATTTACTGTATGTTTTTTCTGTGTTTGCGTGGGTCTCCTCCAGGCACTCTGGTTTCCTCTCACATCCCAAAAACAACTCTCTGCTCTCCGCTGATAAGAGCTGATTGCTGATTAGAGCCGGGCGGAGTGAGAAGAGCACAGCACAGCTATGAGGAGATCAGGACACAGCCCCCCCCTCCCCCCCCCACTGTGCCGAGTCTTTTGGAAAACAATGTCTCTGCCCAGTGGGTGTGTGTAATGACATCATCAGAGCAGTGTGTGTATAAATGCCGCATGTCACATTCATCAGCCTTAAAGCTCTCTGTGTATAAGCATCCATTTCCCCTAAACTGTATGTCATAATGATTTAAAATGTTCAGGGTGCACAGGGAACACTTATGGTTAGCACCATTCACAAATTCAGCAACCCAGCTTTTACAAATTTCATGATTTGGGGATCAGAATTGTAAAATCTTGTGAATATACAACATTGGGGTTGCAGTATTAAAAGCAAGTGCGCCTTGGAGTCCTAAATTAAAAATGCAAATTGGGGACCCCTGGGGCCACCTACATAGAAAGGAACATTGGGGAAGGGCCCCTAAATTAATACTTATCTCTCACAAATCTATAACGGTCATACTATGTTATCTGCTTTTCTTCTTTGATTCCCAATTTCCCAATGGTGGGGTGTACAAAGCCGAAAATGTAGGTGCGGTGAGTAGACACCTTTGGATAACCCCTCCCCCCCCACACACACACATACACATACACACACTAAAATTTCATTACTATGGCAAACGCACTGCCCTGTTACACGTTACTGCCCACTTCTAACACTGGAACCCCAAATGTTTCTGGAATGGGGAGGTGTAGGAAACTGTGGATAACACCCCCTAAAGTTTTATCACAATGGCATCATCAAGACAATAAAAAACTCTGCCCATCAAAACAAATTGGGGTTCAGGTACTGGTAGGGTAAGTCATGGGTAACAGGGCAGCGTGTTTTGATGGACAAAGTTTATGTAATGATGCCATGGAGATGAAAGTTTGGGGAAGTTAGCCACAAGTGTCCCCCACTTGCACCTATGATTCTGTTTTTACTGCACCTCTCTGTTCTAGAGAAATTAGGGTTCAAGGTAGGGAAGTGGACAGTTTGATAGGCAGAGGTTTTTATGTTCTAATGATGCCATGCTAATGAAATTACCTATGATTTACCTACCCATATTTTAAAATTCTAGAAATTAATAAAAGAAATGTTGGTTATTAGTTGCTACGAGAGTCTCCTGTGTACCCTAAAATTTTTAGGCAATTACAACCAACAATTTAGGAGATCTAAGGGATTGAACGCAAAGAGTAGTTAGGCTGCAGAATCTGACAAGCAGACTTTACACACACACATATTATTATGTTATAGGTCCCCAGAACTCCCTTTTCTTTGCTAGGAAAATTGATTTCAATTGATTTACAAGGTATTCCTTTATTCCAATTACTTTTTTGCTTCCAACTGTCAGGCATAGAACACTGAGTGTATGTTTGAGTATCACTACACTATTAAACACTAATACGTAGGCTAAATACACTGTAGTATGCACCCCATATTTTAGTGTTTTTATGTTTTTAAATAGAAATAATTTTTTAAATAAAACAAGTGTTTTAACTTCAATTTTCCAAATTCAGACCTGGAAAAAGAGTGTCCCTTAGCAAGAGGGTGTGTGTGTTTAAATTATCAAGTACAGAATAGCTGGTCATCTCTTGTTTTACCATAATTAACAAATACAATGTACATGGTGGAAATGCATTGATTACTGCCCAATTTAGTTGAGTGAAGTGTAACCACAGTACCTTAGAAAGAGATGTACACAAAGGCCCTAATTCATCAAGCAGAATGGGATGATCGATCGCGCATTCGTATTCGCGATCCGAAATCGTACGCCGTCGCGCTATTCAGCAACTGAAAAAGCTCGCGGCCAGAGCCGCGCATCTCCGGCAGCTTTACACTGGCGAGCTTGCATTAAAAGTCACTGTTCCCCTAAAAAATCATTCTTTCTAATGTTCCAGCGAGCGTGGATTTTATTGTTAAATCAGGGCCAAAGTACTTAACATAAAAAATTTCCTCTTCAAGACATAAATATTTCCTGTTTCACTGCCAAGCTATGGCAATGTGGAGACTCCTTGCCCTTTAGGTGCCACAGTAAAAAACATGCCATACCTCATTGAAATGAAGGCCATGGCCGCATTATTGCTGTACTATGGAAAATTTGGCCCAGTAAAACATAATTATGTCATATGAACTAAATGAAAGAAAAATAAAATGAAAGAAAAAAACTGTCAAGATCAGTATCTGATTTAGGGGTATGAGTTAGGCTGACAGTTTCTACAGTCGGAGAGAAACACAACAAGGGTGCAATTAGCACAGCTGAACAAAAGTAGTGCAACACAAGACATTGTGACGAGGTATACTCATTTAATAAATCCAGTGTATGGTATATTTTAAGGGTATGCCGCTACAATATAAAGCAGGTCTTTTGCAATAAATTCTGATTTATATAAAAAAGAGACTTACGGGCTTTGTTGGCAGAGCTGGCGAGACTACAGCAACCTTCAATATCTTAACATTTTGCATTTAGCTGCTCAACAAGAATTTTAACAATCTGTTCTTAAACCCAGAAGCTGCGTAAAAGTGCAGCATAACATAGGTCCTTTGCAATATGATATTGGCTGAGCTGGTGAGACTAAGAAACTATGTAAGCCCTAGTGTGCTAATCATGCAAGGGTGAAATATAAGCCCTCCCCCGAAAGTAAGGTATAGAGGGATACCAAGAGGAAGGAGAGAGCAGAGAGAGAGCAGGAGATTTTCAAAGCACTGGAGCAAGGGGTGAAGAAATTGCAGGGTTAATGAACCTACGGTACACAGCTGTGACACTACAACTAATAAGAGGTTGGTGGATTCTCTTTTCAAAGGGTCCTGGCTAGTATTTTATTCATTAGCAGCAATGCATATTTAATGATTTTTTTTTTTTTGCTTTTACTCAGATTTATATTGGTTACTGTTTGTGGTCAACAAAGCTTTGGAAGTTTTGTTTCTGTGTCTGCATGTTACTCTATGAGTCATATGTCAATTGTCAGCCCATTTTCTTGTTTTGTTGCACTTGTTTGCTTATGTATATATATACATAATGGTAAATATAACCAATATATATATTTTTTGTACATGAATAAATATAGATTGTTTTGTACATGAGAAAAATAGGACATCTCCTGAAAATAAGCCCTAATGTGATTTTCAGAGGTAAAATAAATATACAACCCTGTCCTATTTTCGGGGAAATACGGTAGGATCTATATCAGAGCCATCTATTTTCAGAGTAATGGAGGATAAAACCCTATAGGGGCAGGGTCCTCTCCTCCTGTATCACTGTCTGTATTAGTCTGTCATTTGCAATCCCTATTTAATGTACAGCGCTGCGTAATGTTTCTCAGGGAACCCTGCTATATTTGGTATATACAAGGCTCTCAGTATTTGGGTTGTGGTCAGTAGGAAGAATGCCTCTTACATTGGTGACCAGTGGGAAGAGTGTCACCCCTACAGATAGCCAGAAAGGTAATTAGAATCATGTAAACTGACCTAAGAGACACAAATTTCTCATTGCTCAAGTATCCCCTAGCAACCCCTGCAGAAACCCTAGGTTCCACAGAACACTGGTTGAGAAGCACCGACCTAACACTTAGGTGTAGCATCTTTAGCAGTAGTTAACATCCTCAAGTTTTTTTGAGTAAAATGCAACAAGAGTTGCACATCTGGATTGGGGGGTTTCTGCCATTATTCTTTGTTAAGTCAGGTTGAATGTGTATTGTGGTAAATGGTAACAGTGTTGCCTGATAAATTGCATATTGAAAATATTACATACTTACTTTACTTTTGTATGTCTGTATTTTTTGCACAAAATATGTACCCTAACTCAATTGTAACTACATATTCTTTACATAGGAATTCTTTGAAAAAAAGAAGCTGAAATCAAAACTGAAGTTGTTAGAATCCACATCTCCTAAGAAATCAACCATAAGCATAGATTTACTAAACCTTAGTGTTGTTAATCAAATATCCTTCAAAAAAGTAATAGGTAAGCTAAGGCTATATAATCCAGTACAACTTGTTACTTGACTAAACTATTGTTCCAAGATGCACATGTAGTATGTAAATGTATTAGCTGAAAAGGCAACATATATAGTCAAAGTGATACTAGTGAAAAGTGTAAGATAGGGTACATGAAATTTAAAGAGGTATGCAAAAATATAAAAGATTTAGATATACACATATATTTTTTATCACAGACATTTATTGTCAGCCTCTTCCCTTGCACCATGCATCATTGTGTTGGCTGCTGGAGAAATCTTACAAAATCGTATATTGCAGATTCCAATGTCTACAGTATGTCTGTAAAGGTTATAACTCTTTTTTTTTAAACTTACCCTTATTTCAAACAGTAGGAAATGAAATGTTGGTGGTGGAGGGGACATGGAGAAGTGGAAGGAGGGTTAAAGAAGTGGTCTGTTTTGAAGCAACTAGTGAAATCTTCTATTTTCCCATCTGAAATCTTCTGATCCCAGCTGTACACATCCCTGTCCAATGACTTTTGCAAATTAATAAAGAGCATCAATACCTAACAATGTACACAATGAGAAAACAAGGAAACAGGGAAGAGGGTACATCACAGTAAAACTATTTTAAAGCACATAAGAGCAAAAGAGCAGAAGTTATCCAGCCCAGAAGCTTACGATAATAATAAAAGATAATAAGATAAATACTGATCATTCAGTGAGGTGAGCAATATGTGTTGCAATTCCCTAGTCAAAGCCCAGACCTCAGCCAGAATAAAATGCTGTGACAGGACCCAAAGAGAGCTATGCATAAGTTAATGCCTACAAACTTAACTGAAACAATGTTGCAAAGAACAGTACTCCCAAAATCCCTCCACAGCAATGTACTTGAGTTATTAAAGCTCTCCAAGGCTGGAGAAGATACACTTTCATCAATGAATCTGGGTGATACAGCAAATCTGGAATGAATTTCCAAAGTCATTTGCTATTTTTGCAAATGTTTTAAATCCTGAACAAGGTCCATTCCAGATTTGCTGGATCACCCACGCTCACTGATGAAAGTATATCTTCTCCAGCCTTGGAGAGCTTTAATACATCAGGCCCAATGTACGAGACTGATAAAGTCCTACAAAAAAGGATTACTTTAAATTATTGCTGTTAAAGGTGGTTCTACAAGCTGAACCATTGCGTGCACTTTTTTTTGTGCAATAGTTCTCCATTTGGCTTTATTTGTGTTAAATAAATAATGACATTGATTTGGTGTGTGTTGTTTTTTTACCAGAGGTTAGAAAAATGATAGAACCTGCTAAAGACAAGATGATTTTTTATTATGTCCTGATATGGAAACTTGTAAGAGGGTGCATTTAATACTTAGAAGAGCAAAGAAAACACTCGCCTGCTTTTATGGTATTGCTCCCCTGCCAATAAACAAGATTTTGTAGCATTTTCAACATAGAGACGCAACTGTCTATTCAGAAATCCTGTTACGTTAGTTTAAGATTGAATATAAAATCAAGACTGTTGTGTACTGCAGCTGGCAGGGGATCAAAAAGGATGTGTAAACTAAAAAAAAGCTATTTATACATACAAGATAAGTGCAACCAAAGACAACAATAATGTTTAAAAATTTAGCATGTGTACACAGCCTGAGACTTACTATTTAAATCTATTTCATTCAAGCAGAAGTCTGTAATAAAGATGTAAGATAATACATTTTCAATTTATTTTAATTTACTTAGGTTATTTGTGACAAACTGTGACAAAGAGGTGTGAGTGTTCATAATAAAATAAAAGGGGTGCATCATACATTTTTTTTTAATTCTTTATTCTCACACACAAATAAAAATAGAAGTACAGGCACAAAGCCACATATTATTTATTATACAGTATATAACAGAAACCCGAGAAATGAGAGCAACAACTGAATCATTAACATGAGTGTGAGTGCATTGTACATTTTTAAGTTTATTTACTTTGCAGGATATTACACACTTAGTGTTTTGTGATCATACTGCAAGTTTAATTTATGTATTTTTTGGGAAAAGACAATAATGAATTTATATCCCTTTTTGCAATGCTGATTATAAATTATTATAAATGTTTATAAATTTAGTAGAAAGTAGTGTATGAAAAGTTATACCACAATTTAAATATATTTTTTTTATTTCAAAGATCGGAAGCCACAGCATGTTGATATGTGCAAATCAGTGTTTTCAAATGGGAGAAATAATGCAGAATTACCAATGTCACCAATCACTGCTCCCTCCAAATTGTGCTTGGATGATACTGAAATTCTGTAAGTAAATTGTAATTCATTTCCATAATTTATGTTTCTCATTATTTAGTTTTTGAAGTGAACAATAAAATGTAAAAAATGTATTAATAAAAATTTGTAAAACAGAAGGAATCTGTGTTCGGGTCAAAAAACAGACTACAAATAAATTAGTCTTACACCAAATAGGTAGAGAATATCTCCTATGAAAATAATAGATAATGATTTATTAAAACTCTGCAAGACTGGAGAAGATAGTCTATCATGGGTGAACCTGGTCAATCCAAAAAATCTGAAATAGATTTCTTAAAAAGCATTCATTCTTAGTTGGCAAATGATTCAATTCCTGGACCAAATTCATTCCTGGTTTGCTGGAATCACCTAAGTTCACTCACGATAGTCTATTTCCTCCAGTCTTGGAGGGCTTTAATCAGGCCCACGGTGTTTAAAACTTCAGTTTTATTAAATATAATTTCTTGATATTAATAATTTAATTGTAAAACAGACAAATAGGTTAATAAGTTCCCAGACCATATCCTAAATGTATTTGTATCTATGCATACATTAACCCTACAATTCCAGTAAGGTTGGATCTGTTTTAGACACCCAAGTCTGTTTATTTTTGTTGAAAGTATATCATTCTGTGGCAAAAAGGGCATCTATTGCTGCAATAAAATCTGACAGTTATTTCAGCAAATGATCGCAATAGGAACAAGAAAATGAAGACTGATTAGTGTAACTTACAAGTTATACCTTTGAAACTGAATTTTACAAATTCAAAAACTTTAGTGTAGCTGTGTTTGGCTGAAGCTGTGCACTCATCCATACAACCAGGATCTCTCGTCCCATTTTAGATTATTGCTAACAAGGTCCTACAGTTGCTTATCACCTACTTCCAGTGACTACAAGCCCTGTCCCACCTTATGTGGACATATGGTTTTATCTGTAATGAAGTAATGCTGTGAAATGTATTTTGGGATCTATTGTACAGCCTACGATGGAATTGACACAGTTACACCCGACTGACAGTCTGGTTAAATTCAGATACATGTGGAGATGCTGTGATGCATTGTGCAAGCTCATCTGGCCTTACATGAATCTCACAGGAAACAGATATTTTGTCCACCAATGTACAGTGCTCAACCCAGGAATTTTTTTGAGCCGGGTGGGAAGAAATTGTAGGCGGGTGGTATCCCCTGTATTGTTACCCAACTCTTCAGTAGCCACATAAAAACAGCCGGGTGGTTACTAAAAAGTGCCGGGTGGTGTGCGCATCTAAAAGGGACTGGGGAGAACACTGAATGTGCTTATATACACTGTTTGTATTCACTTCACATCAATCAGTATCTGCAAAACTGGCAAAACTGTTAGTAAAACATGTGCATTGAACAATATTGGACCAGTGGATTCAGGTCCAACATGTTTAGTGTGGTTTTTGTTCATATACAAAAAAAAAAACATTTATTAACATGTCTTTATTTTGTTTAGCTATAAATTACAAGTGACATCTGCAGAGAGCTCAATGAATCCTAAAATATCAAACTATCCACCTGATCAGGTATTTAGGTGCTATTGTAAAAAATATTTAATTGAATGTCATTGAACAATGTTTTCTTTTTAACTAAACAAACCTACTGCAATATGTATTTTTTTCTATATATTAGCCTTCAGAGATTCTGGTATTATATGCCTTTATTCAAGATTTACACAATGTTCATCCAACATTCATGTATTTTAATTTAATTTGGTAATATATGTAATACAATAATATTGTAATTTAAATTGTCTATTCTCTCAACATTTACTTACCAGTTTTCAGAGGAAATAATGAAAGATTTACCAGGTGGGAAAACGTCAAAAAACGTTTGTTCATCGATTGTTCCTACGATGTTCATCTACATCTGTTCTGCAATTTAAAAAGTTCTTTCCTGTACAATTAATTCTATATTTACCACTCAGTAAATGTAAAACTGTTAGGTACATTCACCTAACATTCAAGCATTTTACCTTCTTCAATACTTAAACGAATATCCCTGATTGGAGAGGTAAAATGTGCATTAAAAAAATAGTACATGCTTTAAAGCTAGTGAATTTTTGTATGTATTTGAACACAGGTTCTGCAATGTCTTGTGCCTCTTTTTTTAACCATTGCCACTATAAAGTAGTGTAAAACAAAACTATGTAAATAAAAAAAAATGTTTACAAAAACCTAAAAAAAACTAACAGCACCAGGTAATTTATAAGGGATAAGTAGGGATCCTCTTACTAATATAAAAAGCTGTGAATCTGGCTGTCCTTATTTCTTAAGTACTCCACCTCTAAATAACATCATGCAATAGCAACAGAAATACAATAAAACATATCCCTATAAATGTACATAGATCAATGCATTCACAAAATACAAATGCACAGAAATATTGATAAATGTGATAACACAGCTCAACAAGATTTTTTAATAAATTTAGTGTATTTCAGGTCTGCAGAATCTAGAAATGACATCAGTTTAATAGAATTGGCTCTAGTTCTTGTGATACAGGAACCCGAAATAGAGGATTTTACCAACAACAAATGTTATCAAAGCATATTATTATCAATCTTTATTTACACCGATGTTTTGCATTTTATATATTAAATGTAGCAATATTTTCATAAAACTTTCATTTGCCTTCTATTTATTTCTACATTTTCTTTATTTACAGAAATGTGATTTCTTCAAGAAGAAGTTGTTTAAATGACCCTAATGTATTTTGCTACATTTGTGGTGAATATTCTTTGCAAAAACAGAAGAAACATTACAGAATTATATTTTTGTATTAAACTGGGGGACCAAGATAAGTATTAGGCTCCCCATATGGTATGCAAAACTTGTGTAGAGTGTTTACGTCAGTGGAAAAATGGAAAACTGAAAGGTTTAAAATTTGATGTACCAATGGTATTATTATTATTATTATTATTATTATTATTATTAATAGGATTTATATAGCGCCAACATATTACGCAGTGCTGTACATTAAATAGGGGTAGCAAATGACAGACTGACACAGGAGGAGAAGAGGACCCTGCCTCAAGGAGCTTACAATCTATGAAGTGAGGGAAGTCTCACACAATAGGATGGGAGATATAGAGTGATGGGAAGTAGTGAGGGTTTTAAGAGACAGAAGAAGACGGGTAGGCAAGTCTGCAAAAGTGTGTTTTGAGTGCTTTTTAAATGAGCAGAAAGTAGGAACAAGCTGAATGGGATAAGGAAGACCATTCCAGAGAGTTGGGGCAGCTCTAGAAAAGTCTTGGAGCCGTGCATGTGATGAGGTTTTGAGTGAGGAAGTCAGTAGTAGGTCATTGGAGGAGTGAAAAGAAGGGCTAAGGCGTATTTTTGTACCAGGTCAGGAAAGTAGGTTGGACAAGAGCTGTGTAGGGATTTGAAGGCAAAGCACAGGAGCTTGAATTTGATTCTCAGGTAAAATGAAAGCCAGTCAAGGGTACTACAAAGAGGCAGCAGAACAAGAGCGGTGGGAAGGATGGATGAGCTGCAGCATTCATAATAAGGAGAGAGTCGGGTTAGTGGAATACCAGGGAGGGGGATGTTGGAGTAGTCCAGACAAGAGATGATGAGAGCGTGTGCAAGGAGTTTGGTGGTCTCTGGGGACAGGAAGGGGCAGTTTTTGGAGATGTTGCGCGGGTGAAAGTGACAGGACCTGGAAATGTTCTGAATATGGGGGGTAAATGAGAGGGCAGAATTGAAGGTAATGCCAAGGCAACGTCCCTGAGGGGAGGGACGAATGACTGTGTTGTTGACTGTTAACAATATGTTGGGGAGATTTGGAATGTGGTGGTGGTGGTGGGGCGGTGATGAGTTCGTTTTAATCCAGGTTGAGTTTCAGAAATCTGTCAGGCATCCATGATGATATGGCTGACAGGCAGCATGGAGGTGGTGGACAGATAGATTTGAGTGTCATCAGCATACAGGTGGTACTGTAAGCCAAAGGAGGAGATGAGACTACCGAGTTAGGAGGTGTACAAATAGAAGACAACAGGTCCAAGGACTGACCCTTGGGGAACACCAACAGGGAGGAGAGTTGGAGAGGAGGAAGTACCTTTGAAGGAAACTTGAAAGGAGCAGTCAGGTAGGAAGTAGGAGAGCAGTATCACTGATACCAATGAAGCGTACGTTTTGAAGGAGGTGATCAACAGTGTCAAATGCAGAGGAAAGATCAAGGAGAAGGAGGAGGGAAAAGTTGCCTTGAGACTTAGCTCTGTGGAGGTCATTGGGCAATTTAGTAAGGGCTGTTTTGGTAGAATGGGCAGCTCGGAAGCCAGACTGTAGAGGGTCAAAAAGAGAGTTGCTGCTCAGGTAATCGGTGAATCTTTTGAAGACAAGGTGCTCAAAGAGTTTGGAAACATGGGAGAAGGGAGATGAGACAGTAGCTAGAAGGTAAGCGGGGGGTCTAGTGTAGGTTTTTTCAGGATAGGGAGAATAATGGCATGTTTGAACCCGGAGGGGTAGATACCAGTAGAGAGGGAAAGGTTGAATAGTTGGGTTAGGACGGGGGCCAGGGTGGAGGAGTGGGCACAGAGTAGTTCAGAGTTAATTGGGTCAAGCAGACACAGTAACGGGGCTGAGGGAGGCCAGTGATGGTTTACAGGTGGAAGGGGTGAATATGGTTGGAGTGGCCCGGTGAGCAGAGACATCATGTCTGATTTTGTAAATTTTATCCCTTAAGTAGGTGGCTATGTCTTGGGCAGAGAAGGTGGATGGGGGAGCAGGTGTGGGATTTAGGAGGGAGTCAATTGTTAAAAATAGGCTGCGTGGGTTGGAAGCTTGAGAGAAAATGGCAGCAGAGAAATGGGGGTGAGAGTGGGGGTGAGGGACGTAAGGCAGTTTTAGAATAGGTTGTGGTCAAGGTTATGGAAATCTCTCCGCCATTGGCTAGGTCTGGGATGTGGCCAAGGGGGGCAAGAGTTAGATAGGTTGAAGGTGATTAGGTTGGTGGGTGAGGTTGCAGAGTTTGGAAAATACCAGGTCTAAAGTGTGTCCAGCGATATATGTTGGGCCGTTGATGTTCTGTGTGAGTCCAAAAGAGGAGGTAATGGAGAGCAGTTTGGCTGAGGAGAATGGTTGAGGTCATCCACTGCAATATTAAAGTTACCAAGGATGAGGGTCATGGGAAAGAATATGTGGGAGCCAAGTTGCAAAGAGGTGAAAATGAGAGGAAGTAGTAAAAGAGAGAAAAGGTGCAGAAGTACAGAGAGAGAAAGCCGGAGAGCAAAGAAACAAACCGAGATGGGTTAACTGACTAGAGAGGAGGAGAGGGAATAGAGAAAGCAAAGAAAGTACAGGGTGAGCAATACATAGTAACAGGTAATTGTGAGTCATAGGAGTATATAATGCAGTGCAGGAGATAGAAATCCATGCGAGTAGCTCATGTAATATGGGTTGTAGTGAAAATTGTCATCTTGTTCAGTTCCAGTAGTGGAATAACAATCAGTCAGGGATAAGCTTGGTGAACATATATTATGGCTAGAGCCCAAAAATGATAATGTTTGTTTTTTTGTGTTGTGAATGTAAAAGGTTTCAATCATTACAAGAAAAACAAGTGGGAGTACCCTGATTTGGAATTATCAAGACGACCTGTGCCACATAGTGCTAATGTTCCCATACCAGTGTTCATTACACTCCCTAATATTCTTGTGTCTGACATGGAGGATATACAGGGTTTGGAGTGTAATCCAGGAGTTAGCAGTGGAAGTGAAAATGAAAAAAGTGTTTCATTAAACCAGCAGTTCTTCCAAGAAGAGGTCAATGATTTAATACATGACCTAAGTCTGTCAAAACAAGCATCTGAAATTTTACCATCTAGGCTAAAAGAAAAGAATGGTCTGAGACCAGAAGTTAAAATAACGCTTTATAGGACAAGAGAGATGACACGCCTACCATATTTCAGTGAAGATGAAGACTTTGTTTACTGTTGTAACATCCCTGGACTACTGGCCCATATGGGAGTACCAGAATACTGAGCAGAAGTCTGGCGGCTTTTCATAGTTCCACTAGAAATTTGAAATGTGTTTTACTGCATAATGGCAACTGCTATGCATCAATTCCAATTGGTCACTCAACAAAACTTGAAAAGAAGAATATGAAAATATCAAAATGGTCTTACAAAAGCTATGCTATCATGAACACCAATGGTCTATATGTGTTGATATAAAAACGGTTAACCTTTCTACTTGGACAGCAAAATGGATACACAAAGTACCCATGTTTCATCTGCTTGTGGGATAGTAGAGCAAAGCAGGATCACTGGAAAAAAGTGACTTGGCCTCCAAGGGAAAACATGAAAGGTGCAGCGAACATCATTAACGAGCTAATAGTTGACAAAGAAAAATTTGTTCATTCTCCTTCCACTACACATAATGAAGCAATTTGTTGGAGCTCTGAACAAGGGCGGTGATTGCTTCAAATACATCTGTAGATTGTTCCCTGGATTGAGTACTGAAAAATTAAAAGCAGGAATCTTTGATGGACCCCAGATTTGGAAACTGATAAATGATTTAAATTTCACAAGTTACATGACTGATACTGAAGCTTCTGTCTGGCACAGCTATGTCATGGTTGTCAAGAATTTATTGGGTAACCATAAAGCACAAAATTATGAAGAACTGGTACAAAACTTGCTCTTAAATTCGGGTGCTACTATGAGCCTAAAAGGTTTACTATCTCCATAGCCATTTGCAAAAATTTCCAGAAAACCTTGGTGATTTCAGTAAGGAACAAGGGGAAAGGTTCCATCAAGATATAAAGGAGATGGAAGAAAGGTATCAGGGCAGATTGGATAGACACATGATGGCAGACTACTGCTGGAGGCTTCAACGTGATTGTCCTGATCAGAGTTTTTCAATGACTTCTCTGTGATTACTTCTGTAAATATACTGAATATAGAATATATTGACATTAAGTATGTCAAAAAATTAATTTTGTATATGTAGGTATATCTAGTTTAATTTTCATTTTTCATTAGTTTTCTATGAGGTTATTATTGAGGTAATTATTTTCAAAAATTAGAGCCAATCCAGCAAAACCAATATATTTGGAATTAACTGTGTGTCAAACATAGCCTAAAAAGACCTTGATCTGTTTGGCAAGAAAATGTTGACCAGTGTAATAATTAGGAATCCACCTTGTATCAACAGTTTATGTAATCCATCATGAATCATCAGTATTCTCCAAGATGCAATAAAAATTATTCCAAATTAAAGAAAACATTATTACTAACATCATAAGAAAGCATTAACAAAATGTTTTTCAGGTGCAGGTATTTTTGGGAAACATTACATAAAATGAAAAATCTCACAAATCAGATATTATGAAATTACAAAGGCCACTGTATTTAAAAGAAATACAAATGGTATAAAATAGTAAACCCCACCCCTTTAAAAAATGATTCAAGCAGTTTCTATAGGGATGGCAAGATTGGATCAAATGATCAGTTACATCATGATAGGTATATACAATATGTGGTAAATAAAACTTTGGTGATAGATCCGCAAAGACAAAATGGTTGTGGAGTGATTCCCCACAAAATCACAAAGGCACAAATGTCATAAATTATCACATATATCGCAAATATCAATAATGTAGAATTGTAATATGAGGTAAATGATGAAGCAACATCACTCAATAGTATCAAGTATAGTATGTAACATGTGATAATGATACATAACTCAATAAAGGCAGATATTGCATATAACATGTCAAAATAACAATTAGTACTTTTGTTATGGTTGGTACATCAAAATTATAATTGTGACATTGTCAAACTATAGTAGAGAATAGTAGACAACGTATTAGGTTGATGTCTAAGAGTACAGTGTAATAAAACGTGGATAAAATAATAAAGGGGGGTTACAAATTATTTCTTTATTGTAATTAAATTAAGATGAGGTGCTTCAAAAAATAAAATTATGAAACCACTAATTACCCTGAAAGTAGTATATCAGAAGAAAAGAAAATAGAAAATAAAAATTTTAGGGAGAAATGGTTTGAAGCTTAGCATATCGTTTATTCCTGGATAGTTATTAGCTTGAAGCGTAACAATCCATTTACATTCCGATTGCAAAAGAGAAGTATCAATGTCTCCGCCCCGAGGATTGGGGGGGATGTGTTTTGTTGCCATATGGTGGCTTAAAGGGGTGGTGATTTTTTCCGTTAGTTATAGCGTAGATATGTTCATAGATGCGTTTGCTTAGCAGTCTTTTTGTTTTGCCAATGTAGTAGGCTCCACATAAGCATGTAATTATGTAAATGACTAATGGGGTAGTACAATCTGTATAGTGTCTAGGGCGTCGTGTGTTGCCGTTAGGTAAAATTATACTCATAGATTCCAACACACATTTACATTGGGGTCACCAACTGCATCTAAAGATGCCTCTGGTGTTGTTGGTACTGGGTGTGTTGGAGGAGTAAAAAGTGACTAGACACGAGTTGGTCCTGTAAGGACGGTGCTTTGCGTAATGTTAGTTGTGGTCTACCCCAATAAATGTATTAACTTGAGGGTCAGTTTGGAGAATGTGCCAAGGTGTTTAGATAATGTTTTGAATAGATCTACCGTGTTTCCCCGATGATAAGGCAGGGCCATCAAATAAGACAGCCCCCCCTTTTTAGGACATTTTTTACACATTATGCGTACAGCATGATTAATTTTGCATATGGCCACACTACCTTGACAGCGGCACTCACCTTACAGAGGATGCTTTTCTTCCTGGGCTCAGGCTGTTTTTTTTTTCACATTGCTTGCTGCAGTCTACCCTAAACAGTACAGTGAATGGCTTCCTTAGTTGTTGTTCAGTGTCTCAAGTAGGATGCAGCAGATTGATAAAAAGAGGACAGTAGCCTTGACCCATGGTGAAAAAGGGTCCATGATGGAAAGATTCACTGGTAGTGATAAAGTGGACACAGTGAACCGTAAACAGTATGCAATAGTTATTATTGACCCAAATACATTATATGAATTATAGTACAGGTTTAAAAATCCGGCAACCTCCGAACCTGAGGAGTGCTGGATTTTCAAAAATTCTGGATTTTTGAAGGTTTAATATGCTGTATATATTAAAATAAAGTAACACGGGGGGACTGTGCATGCACCAGATGGAGTACACGACGCGATTTCAGGAGCTCTTGTCCCGCTCGTCTTATCGGCTGAAATATTCAGCATCACCAACTGCTTCCTCACACAGATGGGATGTAGACAAATCATAGGCATGCAACGCGCTGGGGATCGCCGGCAATCAAAATCGGTAAGCACTTTCTTTAATAAAGCAAAGCGGTCTGCCTCTGCCTCACCAGAGGAATGCAGTGCCTCCGAGATTGTGCCGGTGGGGACTTCAGGGCAGGAAACGAGCAGTGCTGCTAGCAATCCTCCATCCCCAGCTTCTCTCTCACAAGACCCTGGCCCTGATCCACATTTTCTGTCCTCATCTAGACCTCCTGCCTTTCCAGCACGTTCTGTGGAAAGAGCTTCTGGCATAAACTCGCAGGTATCGGGTCTTACAAATGCTGACCTGGAAGCCTGTATGTGTAGGATTGAGGCCACAGTGTGCAGCGAGCTGGCCATTTTGAAAAGTGTACATATAAATAAAGGGTTCACTGGTTGGCGAACACTCATTATATTGCAATAAATGCCCACGTCACATCCCAAATGTAGACTAAATTGATATGTGCAGAGAAACAGGACTTTAACGGCATATATAAAACTCCTAAAACATTTTATTGGTACATCAAATTTAAAAGTAAAGTAGGAGACATTAATTTTTGCAGTGCCCCAGAATGGGAACCGCTGTGTCCCTATATTACAATATACAGACATACATCCACGTCTTCATAAAAGTATCAACATAAATACATAGTTGAAACATTATAGCAAGTCTCACAAGAAGTAATCTTTCAGTCAGTGCTTTCGCATCTAATCTAAAATCCTGGTCAGATGTACAGTCTTATTCTGAGCATTTAGCTATATGGTATACTTTTGATTAGGGGTTTAGGATGTGCGCTGTTACTATGCAGTATAGTGTTTACTGCCGTCTCTTTTCTGTATAGGGAGGTATAGATAGAGAGGTCCTCAGATATGTAGATGTTGATGTCGAGGAAGGAAATTTTGGAGGGGTCTGCACAGAAGGTAAATTTCAGATTGTACTGATTGGTTTGTATGTATTCATAAAGGTGTTCAACTAAGTGATGAGGACCCGTCCAAATGATGAGGATGTCATCAATATAGCGGGTCCAGAGTTTGATGTAGGGAAGGAAAGGGGAGAATTTAACATCTGAGAAAAGTTTTTTCTCCCAATCACCCAAGTACAGATTAGCATATGATGGGGCACATTTCGTCCCCATCGCGACTCCTTGACTTATTAGGTTGGTCAAATTATTGAAATGAAGGTGTTGCGGGTCAGAATGTGTTGTAGCAGCGATGAAGTGAAGGATCGCTAGTATGTGGAATAGTGGCTATTGTGTGATTGTGTGGATGCCTTTGTCATGAGGGATGCTGCTATTAAGGGCTTCAACATCCACTGTTATCAGAAGTAGGTTTGGAGGGACTCTCATGTTTTGTAATTTCTGTAGTAGTTGTATTGTGTCTCTAAGATATGATGGAAGGTTAATGACGAAGGGCCTCAAATAGGAATCAATAAGGTTGCTCGTGTTGGCGGAGATAGAGTTTATACCTGCTACTATCGGGCGACCTGGCGGATCTTGATCTTGGCGGATCCCCTCTGTCAGGGTCAGTCGGATGGAAGGATTCCTTTGGAACACCCCCCACCCCAGTGACACCAACACACCCTGACGTTCTCCTACGTCAGAGATGTCCACATGGCAGAAGGGGATTTCTGGAACGCCGTCCCCCATACCTTATATGGAGGCAGCTCCTGGAGTCTCCCTCTCTACTCACTCCGCATTGCGCCAGCTTTACACACAGACCGCGGCTGCGGTCTGTTTTCATAGGACCAGAAGGTACATAAATATAATTTTATTTTTTTCTATGATGATTTACTTATCATTGCGGTTACATACATATTCATATATATCTTTATCCTTATGTTAGGTCATTGCTCCCTTTGTTTATTTTACCTGGTCTGATTTGAATGACCTCACTAAATACTAGTTACTACTCTTTAACTCACATAATGTACACCATTGTTACTTCAATAGAGCAATCCCTCATTACTTTGTACCTTGCATTGGATTGTACTTTGTATTAGATTACTTTGCATCTCCTTTGCCATTTACACTTCTCTTATTGATGCTTTATATTTGTTTATATCCATTAACAATAATATCTTTTATCAAACAGTCCTTATGATGTTAGCAATCCATCACTCATTATTATTATATACTTACCTCTCACTACCTTCGAACTCCTTACACTATGTTTCAGTTATTTATTATATATACTTGCATTACTGTAGGTCCTTTTTTTGGGTGCTCATCTTAAGCCCCTTCCTCATGATCCTTGTGATCTTTCCACATTTTTGACTCGTCTGGGACATTGATCCTCTCAGATGCTTTACATACAACATACGCTTTATCCTGAAGGAATATGTAAGTTCTTTTCTCTTCCTTTCTGACAACTATTAAATTGCTGTTATTATGAACCAAATTTGATTGTATACCATTGCATTATAGCATGTATGGATATTTTGTTCTGCATAGGGTTATTGTACATGTAAACACTTTTTATAATATTTGACATGAGGTTCCCAGATATGTATATTCAGTAAACTAATATCATCATTATTTGTCATTCCCCCTTAACTATAGTCCATGTACCGCCATATGGTCGTTACATAAGAACATATATTGAGTTCTATATTTTCTTTCTGAAATATTGATCCTAACTTGATATTTTGTACTTACTGCAAACCCAGATACTGCCAAGTAATCGTGCTCAACCTCGCTAAAACTTAACGACACCCCTGAAGAAGCCTAAATCAACCGAAACGCGTTGGCTAACCTACCTATGTATGCAACACTATTGTTATTATATGGTACACAAGTGTTTTTATGTTGTATATTCCTGTCAGTATATTATTGCCTAGTGACCCTACAGGGACAAAATGATAATGATCTGGACCCGTGTTTCCAGTTGTTTCAAAGCATTGATCTTTGATATGTATTATGAAAAGTAACCATTAATACAAATTATATATTTTTTTGCCAAAAAAAACCTTCTTTTTGCATTATTCCTCCATTTGACTATTTCCAGGGTTTGGCAAATAGGCTCATTTAAAGGGCCATTATATATCCATTTCCACCAGATAATTACGCAAACACTTTAGCTCCCCTGGTTGTCCCTAGGTGTATTAGTCTTTTTAAAGCTGCGTACACATGTCCAATTTTTATCGTTGGTAAACGAACGACGAACGATCCTGCACGATATCTGCCAACGATCGTATGGCACAGATCCTGTACATACAGATAACGACACGATCGTTCAAAGACATTGTACGCACGATAGATGCCATCGTTTGAACGATACAGGAAGTGACCTGCACCACAGGAAGTGAGCGAACGTTCGTTCACCGCGCATGCTCAGACCATGGACGATCACTGAACGACCGTACACACGATAGATGGTCAACGATCGTCGTCCAATCGATCCGCGGTCCGGTCGTTCATTTCCAACGACTATCCTCGTTCGCCGGCGTCGTTGGTTACTTTTTTTACGAACGATTTTTGGCCAATCGGTCGTTCGTCGTTTATTTCCAACGATAAAAATTGGAAGTGTGTACGCAGCTTAATGAATCAGGGAGTCACCAGTGTAGCTCTCCTTTACCCAGCAGTATCCCGGTAGTCCCTTTCCTCATTCCCCCCTCTCCCTACTACCCTATACTTACCTTCCTTACCTACCCTCTCCTATTTACCCTCAGGGTGATTACGCAGGAAGTACCCTGCTGCACATTTGTTGTTGTTTTGCACATACTTGTTTCAGGTTAAGCATCAATGGATACAATTTAAATAGTTTCTTTGAATGTGAAGGGATTGAACACACCAGAAAAACGTTCGGCTCTACTAGCTGAAGTCCATAGATATAGAGCCCTCATAGCCTATTTACAGGTGACTCACTTTAAGAGGGAAAAACTCCCAAAATTGGGGAATCGTAGATACCCTACGTATAATCACAGCTGCTCTGGTAATTCCAGATCTAAGGGGGTAAGCATACTCATAGCTAATACAGTAGCATGGTCTCTGAAAGATGTGAAAAGTGACTCCGAAGGGTGTTACTTGTTTGTTAAGGGATGTCTTAGTGACCAGTTGGTTATACTGTGTATGGTCTATGCCCCTAATACGGCGCAGGCTGCCTTCTTATCCCGAACCTTAGCTATTCCAGAGGAATTCTGCAAGAGACTTTTGATCTTTGGGGGAGATTTAAACTTTGTCCACAATAAAACTTTGTCCCTCACGTTGTCTTTTCCAACACCAGTTGGTGGATGTCTGGAGAATCCTGAACCCCTCTTAGAGGGATTTTACCTTTTTTTCTAGACTGCACCAATCCTACTCTTGCATTAACCACTTCTGGGTGAGACACCTTGATTTGTTACAGGTGATGCACTGCTCAATAGGGGCTATCACATTTTCTGACCATGCCTCAGTTTTTCTTCACCTAGCACTTAAAGATGTGATTCCCAAGGTCTGAATTTGGAAAATCAATAAGGCTTTATTGGATGACCCTGGCATTAAAACTGAGGTCTCAAGGAAGCTAGAGCAATACTTTTTAACTAATGTGACCCCGGAACCAAGCCCTATGGTAGTCTGGGAGGAACACAAAGTGGTGATAAGAGGGATTTTGATTAAAAATGGGGCCAGACTTATGAAATCGGTTCAGTAAGAGACTTCGGCTCTGCTGGTTCGGATAAAGGAGTTGGAAAACGTACATAAAAGGAATCTAGATAAGACGGTGGGTAGAGAGCTGATTAATGCCTGGGATAAGCTAGCCTCGCTTTGTTTGAGTAAGGCAAAATTGAATCTAGTAAAGTATAAACGTACATTCTATGAATTTGGGAATTAAAATAGCAGGCTGTTGGCCAATGCCTTGCGCTCACAAAGGGATGAAATCTTTCATCACCTTTAAATATAGATAGTAAGGGGCAGAGGAAACACCTGGTGAGGGATATTGCAGCCATAATCAGAAAATACTATCAGTCCCTTTAAAACCCATTTCCTCTTAGCTCTACAAAAGGACTTAAGGACAGCAGGGCACAGTGGATCACCCAATATATCTGTTGGAGTCGGGTATGCCGTGTCTCCGGAGGAAGGCCCTATCACTGAGCTTTTACATGCAATTAGAAATACCCCCACTGGAAAATCTCCAAGGCCGGATGGCTTTACCTTACCATATTGCAAGGTCTTTAGTGACCAACTCGCGCCTAATTTTCTAAAAGCTTTTAATTCCTTGTCTCAAGGTGGGCTTTTCTCTCCTGACTCCCCCAGAGCACACATATCAGTTATCCCCAAAGAGGGGAAGGATAGCTCTTCCTGCAAAAACTGATTTCCCTACTGAATCAGGACATCAAGTTATTTACCAAAATTATGGCTACCAGACTCCAGACCATTATCTGTAAGATTATACACCTGGACCAGGTGGGTTTTGTCCCCTCTAGAGAGGCGAGAGACAATACTAAAAGGGCGCTGGAGGGGATCTATGCTGTGGGCGGGTCAGGGGTTCCGGCATGTCTCCTATCAACCGACGTGAAAAAAGCCTTTGATAGCGTGGACTGGCAATTCATGCTCCTTACGCTGGCCCATATTGGGCTGCGTGAAATTATGTTAGCCTGGGTAAGCTCGTTGTACACACGTCCTTCTGTGTCAGTGCGAGTGAATGCAACTGGCAGGTAGAGAGCAGAAGGTTGCAGCATTCGCTGATGACCTGATTTTTCTAGTCTCCTCGCCAGAAGTTTCCCTACCTGTTTAAAAAAACTTAACTTTAGATGTGGCTCTACATGGACAGTTAACCCAAATTTTTTATATTAAATGGGAAACAGTGGCTATTAAGTACTTAGGGGTCATGATTTCTGTAGAATTGAATTAACTGTTCACCTTGAACTTTGCTACAGAAAATTGGTAGTGATCTGGAGCGTTGGATGGCCAGATCCTTTACATGGTTGGGCCGCATGTAAGTGGTGAAGATGAACGTTTTACCTAGAATTTTGTATTTGTTCCAGGTTTTATTCATACACATCCCCATTACCTTTGTTTTAATAATTGCACTCAAAAAAATGTTTTTTCTGGGGAGAAAAATCCACAGATCTGCAGACAGCTGCTCTATCGCCATAAGACAATAGACGGTCTAGGGGTTCACAACTTTTCCTTGTTATGGCGCTTCCCATCTGGTACGTGTACTGGACTGATGTAACCACTAGAGAGCAAAACAATGGGTTGCTTTGGAATAAAGCTATAGCTCTGTCCCCTTGCATCTATTGCCCTGGACGGAAAAACCGGTACAGGGTACCACCAAGACTCACCCGCTCATCCATGCCACTTTAAAGGTGTGGGGTAAAAAGGCATACCCATGGGGTGGTGTCCCCAGCTCCTAGCCCGTTGATACCGGTGCCAGGAGACCCTGACTTTACCCCAGGGATAGTTGCTAGGAATTTCAGAGAACTCAGAGCAGAGAGGGTGGAGCGGGACTTTTTTTAGTGGGTCGGGATGGTACTTCCTGGCAGAACTCCAAGGTCCTTCTTTGGCTTTTCAGATTGATTTTTGGAGGGTGTCGTATTTCTTAAAGACCTTGCCTAGCCCGGCAGATCCTAAACATTCACTTACTGAATTTAAGCGCTTATGTTTGGGTTCTGAGGATGCAAGGCACACCCTTTCTAAAATTCTTCTTCTATGCTTAACTATGTCCCTGACAATTTTTCACCAGTATTTCTGTGGCTATGGTAAAGGGAATTGAATGAACAACTTATACCTCCCCAAATTGAACGAGTGTTATCTTCTGGGGGTGAAATATATTTAGTAACTGCCGCTAAGGCCTGTGTTCCTAGAGTATGGAGAAGTGGTGTTCTTCCCTCTCTGATAACGTGGCTGGGTAGGGTCAATGAGTTCCAGAGTATGGAAGATCTTACTGCTGGTCTTTACCACAGATCGATGATTGCACTTGCTGGTGTGTTCCTTCTCCTGCTTACATGGTATCTGATATTTGTTTACTACCATTTGCTTTATTGTGATTGTTCTATGTTTTCATACCCATGAATATTCTTGTGTATCTTTGTTTTGTTTATTGTAACAAAATAACAAAAGAAATAACACTAAAGAAACACGAAATAACACTAAAGAAAAAGCAAATTAAATTTTAATGTTCACTAACTAAATAAAACACGTTTTACAGAATTTTAGTTCAAATAAACAAAATAGTGCCTCAGAATTTTAATCATGACTGTACCCTCGAAAAGAAGCTAAATAGCAGATAGGCTGTCAGGATGATCATCTTCACGACTGACAGTAACAGCATCCTCAGCATCATTTTACGGNGGAAAAGCAAGACCTAACAGCTGATTCTGAAGTACAGCATCATCAAAACATAAACAGCGCCTCCAGAAAAGTGTAAATTTGAAAATGCGCTCCAAAATCCATGCCGGAAAACTGAAGGATCCGCATTATTGAAGGCCGAATTTTTGAATGTCAACTGTATAATATACTGTACTGTACTCATACAGTACATTTATTCTTTCAAACTTAATACACTGTCACAAAAATAATTTGATTGATTGAATAAAGTTGATCTCCAGAAAAAAAATAAATAAGATTTTCCCCATCTAGTGGGAAGGGGAATAGATTTTAAGGTTTACCTGCTCAACTTGCTTAGAGGATGATGAATACGGTGTTATACTTATCTTTTTCCTTGCTACCACAGGCTTTATCTTTTTTAGTGATTGGTCCCATAAAGCCTCTTCTCTGCTTTGCCTCACTGGTTGTATGACTGTGATGTTCTCCCACCCCTGCCCTGTCAATGGCTGGAAAAACACAGATGATCGACCCAGATTCTGGAGTGCCAGACAGTGGAGAAGAAAGGCAACTACTGATGGAGCGAGGGTTAAGGTAAGTATATTATCTAATTCACTATTCCCTAGGTAAAAGGGCAGTTTTTCCCTGGAGTTCAGTTTTAATCTTTTTAGTAGTTAGAAACTACAAAGGACTGAACTTGAACTTGAAAACACTGAAAGTGATTTTTTTTAAAAAAAATAAAATAGTTAAACAAAGCTTAGCATCTGAGGGATTAATATTATATTTATTTGTTTATGCAAAATGTTGAGTTTTGATATGATGTTTTGTTGCATTTTGTGCATATTACACTATATTTTTACCAGTTTGTAATAATATTTATATCAGTAAAATAAATATGAAAATATTTCAAATTTGTTGCAGGTATTAAACAGCACAGAAAAGGAAGATATCACAGTTGATGATAACAGCAGAAAAGTAATTTTATAACATGGATTGGCATACAGCACTATTTTCACAGGAGTTGTACAAATGCCATAGGTGTTGTTCAAACAGGTCTTCTTAGTGAGCAGAAATGTGGACTTTTTATCACTGGGATGAACAAGTGCAAAGTGGTTGTTGCTGGGAAATGTGACCAGGCCAGGCAAGGCTTTGTTACAAAGAAATGCACATTTCATTTATCCCCTAATTTCCGTGATAAAGCAAAAAATAAATGACAAATAAATTAGAAATTTCCACTATGAGGCAGTGTAGACTACATCTTGATACATTTACTACCCAGTATTTATTTAGAGGAACCTATAAACAGAATGAAAACAACATAGCTGTAGAAACTAGTTGTAACTACATGGAATAGTACGATCATTACACTGGTACATTTAGTTAGCATTAACTTTAAACTTGTTTATTAATTGCAATTATCTTTATTGTATTGGCATGGTATCTCAGTAGGGTTAGTGCTTTCCACAGGTTAACACTTTTCACAACTGATCTAAATTTAAGAATATCTGAGTTTTACTTTTTTATTAGTGTTAATGCTACAATTAAAATACATTTTAGGTACCTCTGAGGAAGTACTACTATATTACTCTAACATGCTGATGCTGGTAGTACTTGCCACAGTTTGCCACAAAAACAAAAACTAGTACACTGCAATACTAACATACCTTATTAAGACTACTTAATTAAATGTTACTGTAGGCATATTACACACATTTAAAAATAACTTCCCCCCAGTACTTAGGGAGAAAACCAATATTTTGAGTTGCTAGCAGTGGCAGTTGTCACCTGGCCAAATTAAGGAAGTGAATCTCCCTAGGAGGGAAACAAAACAATAATACAAATGTAAAAGGGACAACCCTTCTTTACTTTATCTAAAACTAAAAACAGTATGAATAATAACGTTTTTAAATGTGGCAATGTTTCAAAGCCTCGCCCACAACCTCCAATATCCTTCTGTGGCAACTTAAAACTAATTGTTACGCGATGTCATGATGCCAGAACCTGCCCACTTGCAGGCTCAGATCTGTGATGGGAGAGTGGGCAGGTTGTGTCTAGAGACACACCGCACCCAATGCACAGAGCCTGTGATGGTTCTGGGAGACTTCTGATTCTGCTGGTGGGTGCACCGGCCCACGTGTCAGACGGCCGTGGACCACTAGTTCAACAGTATAGCTTTAACAGTATAGAGGACTATGTATGTATTCTTTATGGTGCAGTTACTACTAACATTGTGCCATTATGCATGCTATTTAATGTTTTACTTTAAAATAAAGAAATATTAAACTTACCATTTTAATGCCTTATTGTTTAAACTGTCTGTGGACTTACAGTCCTTGATGCGATGATCCCACAGGACAGCCGAAGGATAAAGGATTAAAAATCACCAATTACTTAGTGCGTCATACCCCATACATTTGTCTTTGTCATCCACTGGTCTCCAGGATGTATGACGACAGGTTCCTCTTGAAACTCCACTTTGGATCCCACAGGAAAGGGAGGCTATGCCGAGACCTAACAAGCATGACATCCCCCAAGTTGGCTACCAATCCTATTCCTGCCCCCAAGGAGGCCTCTGATGCCCATTCTCTGAAGAGTAAACTCTTTCTACTGGGACACATGCACAGTTTTCCCTGGGAGTACTTTTTTTAAACCAAAGATTAAAAATGCAGTTATTGCAGCAGTGTATAAAGACATTTAGGCCCAAGGGCAAGTCACAAAACATTACTGAGGTGGAATCCAGGGTGGCACTCCTGGAGAATACCTTAGATACACACCACACCAATTTGATAGCAGCAAAGAAACATCTCCACACAATAGCAGATTGCGTGGATGACCTGGAAAATCCTATAGGAGCAACCTGCACATTATAAGCTTGCTTGAATACTTACTGAGTCTCCTGGTGAGCAATTGTTCAACCAACATACCTGATAACCTAGGCATGCAAGTTTGAAAAGGAGCACAGAATAGGTCCACCAAATCCAGAAAGTGAATTACCCTTACTGGTGATAGTCCTGTATAATGTAATTATACAGACCACACTGCTTTGCTTGGACCCAACAGTTCTGTAAAAACCCTTTTTGATGGACATCAGCTTTTAATCCTCGAAGAATAATAAAAATATTTCACATACAAATAAAAAATGTTTATCAAGATTTTGCCCCTGGTCCTGGAAGAGGATAAAGTTTACTTTGGCCTATTCTGCCAACCTGAACTTCCAGACACACAGGATGGTATGGTACAGGAATTCTAGTATTTAGCATCATCTGTTCTGTAGTCTGTTTTACCTGCTTTTCCTAATCACATGGTCCCTAGTATCGTTTCTGGGTTAGCAGCATACAATTTCTTTCTTATACCTGTACCACTTCCTCCAATTTTTTTCTCCTTTTCCACATGGTGCCTTCAGCTTTGCTCTTTTGTTTTTTTATGTATTATGTGTTATTTATGTGTTTATGTGCACTGGTATTGATAAGCCCTTATCCGTCTTTGTGTCCTCAATCAGCATATATGGTTTCACATCAAGGCAACATGGTTTTACACTATTTTAAACAACTTGGTGCAGACTTGGTGCAGGTACACTCCAGAAGACCCATCTATCTCAGAATGACCTAAAGTGCCAGCAGCAGCGGGTCAGTGAGATCCAGGGCTACTCTACTGCTGGCAGAAAGGCAGAGGTAGCTGTGCAGTTCCTCAAGTCATTATCGTACTTGATAAACTCTGTTGATCAAAATGAAGAGGATCATAAGGTTAGAGTATAGCTGAAACTGGCAGGTAAATAAGTCCTGATAGTATTTATGCCCCCAGTATTTCCAGAAGCACATCATGGATCATAAAGGATTCCGCCTCCAATAAAAATGGGTGGGGAATTTAATTTTGTCAATAGAGAGAAAAAAAGGTATACTAATTGTAATGGTGCCTCCACATAAAAAGCAGATTGCCTTTTGAGCTCTAAACCTTTGGCAGTTACATTCTTTGTTGTGCTGTAAAAGATACTTGGAGGCTATATACAAATATACAAGTTAACCTATAGAAAGTCGGTATACCCATTGCTCATTAAGTTTACTGTTTGTTTTCCTAAATAAATTGCCTTTTCAGTTCAGACTCTCTATTCTTGGAGGAGTAATCTACCGTTTACAGCAATTTTAGATTATGCACTTACATCTCGGACTCTACATAATCAGACATTCAAGGGTAACACATTTCTCTATGGATTTCTCTCTTTGGCTAAGGACAGATCTTTTAGAAACATGCTAACTGCAGTGTGAAAGGGTTCAAATCTTACAATACTATCTTTCACTCCAATCCCAGTTTGCTCTGGGAGATGATTAATATATGAGAGGAAAGATCATTTTCTATCTATCTAACTAAACATAAATGTATTATGCAACAATAATTGTTAGCTAGAAATGAACTCGCAATGAGTCGCAAAACCACCTTGGTCAACAAACAAGTGTGGCAATTTTTTTCAAAGAAAATTTGACTGGTGAACTGAGCCTCGTGAATTGATGTTCCACAAGTTTTACGTTCTGTACAAAGGTGCAAGCAGTGTCACACTTTCTCTGATTGATTCCTCCTCTACACGAATGCATGACCCAGGGCAGAGTAAATAATTCTCGTGGGATAACAATACTAACAGTAATATTCTTGTAGATCCCAAAGAGGTTGAACAAATTTTTTTTTTTAAATCGGGTCACCCTTTCAATGGTTTCCAATCAACTTTTACAACTCAATGATGATATTTAGGAAGAGATACTCTCAAAAACCACCTGGTCCTAATAGTTATTTTCCTTTTCCAATCTGAATTTTTTTCAAAGCCTTCATAGCCGGTACAATAATCTATATAGGACAAATGCATTTACCAATAGGTAGTTTATACATAGGATAGGGACCCCACTCTACCTAGCTGTTTTAGGACTATTCTTTTGATTATTCAATAGTTCTAAAATATTGTCTGACAGACTTTCCATCCTCATGCCTCTCTAATCTCTCAGGCAGGCTTCATCTGCCGCAGCAAATATTTAAAAACTTTACAGTATGTTGACTTTCACTATACGGATTAGCACTTAATATTACCTATTTCCTGGTTTTTGAAATATACTTGTCAAGATTCCTGTAATCGACTGATGCAATATTAGGAATTGAGTAAGATACTTTATCTGACCTGGTTTATGAATGATATCCTTATTTTTACCTCCGATACATGAGTAGATATGCTTAGGATTCAAAAAATCTTTAACATGTTTAATGGTGTTTCTTCTATCCATATTCATTTTTTTTTTTTGAAGAAAAACTTTTTCACAGCCTTGAAAACAACCACAAGGTCTTATGCCTCTTACTCTTACCAGAGACTGTACCTGGGCTTGAGAATATGAAAAACTCCATCTTTCTTATGTTACTGGAACTACTATTTTATACTCTTTATTCCTTATACTTGCTGATTATACATACATCAGACTCTTTCCCTCTTTAGCAGGTTAAACTTTTTTAAAATGATTAGTTTCTCCAGGCATCTTTACCCCAGGGTAGTACTAATATGTTTTTTTAAAGCATTTTTATATTACAAAACTAACTTGGGTCTTGCTTTGTTTTTCCTGGCAGGCTAAAAGACCATCTATAGAGGACCCATCACAAAAAATTTACTTTACATAAAAGAGTAGACAACCCTTTTTGTAAAGTAAAAGTTATTTTTTTTTTAAAGTGTGAAGCCCCATCTCTTTTGTCTTTTATGCCGCAGCGGTAAAGACAGGATGGAAGCGCAGAGCTTCTTGGTATACGCATTCCAGTAAGCTTCTAAGCTTTCTGTGCATGCCTCATCTCTATTTGCTTACCTTACGCATGTGCAATGGCAAAGTTGGAATACAGAACAGCGTGGGACCCAAAAGAGGACAGCACAAGAGAAATTGGTACACAAAGTACAGAATACAAAATAAATAATGTGTGTAGGATTCAAGTTATTTCATCTCTAAAATGCATGTTTGTAAATGTTGTAATCAAAAGGGGTTAACTATAAGTTTAAATATTATTTTTTTTTTTTTTTATCCAAAGCAGGACAGGTTCGGGATATCAATAAAGCACTCAGAAATCCAAAGTTGCTGTGTAAATCGTCGCTAAAGCCCGGGCTGACTTGGAGCTCTCTCAAAACGCGGCCATCTTGAGAGCAGGCCAGACACGCCCCCCCTGTTTAAATATTATTTTTAACAAAATGCATTAGTGATTAATGTTTTTGTAAGGGTAATCTACAAATTGAGTGTTTGGGTACACAATGTAGACAAAAGGCTATTTTTCAACGTAATCAGTGTATACAGAAATAAAGATAACATATTTTTTAGTTTTGTAATGGATATGAGACTTGAAAATTCATTATGTTTTTAAAACCTCTACAGTGGTTAGGGTTTATGTTAATATGGAATACTAAATCCAATCTGGGTGCAGGCTTGTTGAATATTTACCTTCTCAGCAAAATTTAAAACCACTTGTTTTAGCAAACACAATGTACATTTATACACTGTTCAAAATATATTCATATTTCTGTTACCAGTACATACTTTCACCATTAGATGTCACTCTGCATCTTGATTTTAAATTGGTGTTGAATATACTTTTGCTATCTCCCTACAATGTATATCTATTAACCCTTTTTAAGCAGATATCATTGAAGCCTAGATGCCCAGGTCAAATATAACACTGTAAACATACATTAGTTAATGTTATCACAACATTTTATTAATTGTATACTTAAATATATACAGTACATTTTTAAGAACATATAGGACTTTTTGTATCTTTTTTTCCTCTAAATAAGTTTCAGTATTAAACAGGTGACACTACAGACTTAAAATAGCTTTCAGCCCAAAGAGTGCTCTGCGGCGATCTACAAATTGAAGACGCATCCAAACAAAAGATGTGTAAAGTCTTACAGATTGTTTTCTTTAGGAATCCTTCACAGTAGAAATGTTTGTTCCCTGCCCTGCCAGAAAAAAACTACACCCACACATGATAGATTATGGAAACAAGAAGCAGTCAAGTTCCCTGGAGTTCCCTGGGATGTCCAAAAAAATAAGTTTAGTTATAATACTGCATTTTCTTTATGTTGGTACTCCTAATGAGTTCCATCTGTGCAGTTAGACACCGAAAGTAGTAGCTTCTAATACATAATTTTAAAGTTTGACAATATGACATCAAACCTTCAGGTCAAATTGCTATATGGCAGTTCCTTTAAGCCTTTTCAGCTCCATTTTGTGATCCTGTTGCTCTTTAGCGGGAATATGCTCTCATGAGTTGGGAACAGTAGATCTGACAAACTGTCCTAGAGGTTCCCAGTATATGAGATTTGGCTTTTACATTCTTGAGGACCACAATTCTTTTTTTATTCATATTTCTATACTAAGACATGGCAAATCATAAACTGGTGTGTACAAAACAATGAACTACCAGAGAAATACTTCACATAGAAAGTTATTTTCATACATGAGGGACAGTTAATGATATGACAACTGACTTTGTAAAGCACTGCATAATAGGTTGGTGCTATATGAATACTGGATAATAATAATAATAATTACACACAACCTCTTCCTTAATACCACAGGGTCATTGTTGTTTAGATTATGGTCACAGATCCTATGAATGTTAATTAGAACATGACCGAACGTTGATTATGAATAATACAGGAGTATCGATGTATAGACAATTGTCATAGATCCTATGATTGTTAAAAAATTACCGAAGGTTGATATATACAGTGTACCTACCATTGTATATGTTTAAAATTAATATGTTTTTTTTTTTCAATATAATTTGTTTTGCCAAATTAAAAACCCCAGCTCTCTTTACTTTTTTCTAAAGTTTACTATTGTGTTTTATAGTGGGGTCAGCACCAATATTCTTTCTATGAAGGGAGGAGTCTGTTTTTCCCTCTTGTAGAATTAAGATAAGGTAAATCCACAGCAGCTTCTCTACTAAAATAAAATACCTTTTCGATTACATTCTATCTAATTTATTGAGATGCACCTGTACATTAGGCACATGGGGCACTCTATCACACATGAACACATTAGCAATTCTTGACAGAACTATATGGGGTTCTCTCAAAGTGGAGCATTTTGACCACCCTTCCAGGGAGGAGTACATGGGGCACATTGCCAAGACACCTTGTAAACACATGGGATACGAAGTTTCTTATTGAATGCTTGCAAAAGCAAAATCTCACAACAATAAGGTATCCATAAACTCAATCTACAGTATGAGTTTTCAAAGTCAGCAAACCTAAGCATCTACAAAATATGTCATTTAATGTGTTTTAGCTAGAATGCCAAATCTCAAAATAGTGCCAGTTGATAATGGCAGAGTTTTCAATATGTGATGCTGAAGCCTAAAAGCTCTGAAACTAAACAAGAACTTTCAGCGCTGCAGTATCTGTCTACAAGAGAGAAACTGCTCATTTTACCTTTTTCAGGTTGGTTTGACTTTGTTTCTGGACTCTTGGCAAATAAAAGACTTTTTATACAATAGAATACTAAAATTGGTATGAAGTTCAGCAAATGATGTTATAAATGTCAAACTATTTGAATTTAATCATTCCACTAGAAGGAAAATAATCTGCAAATGACAGAGTTTTGCAATTTATCGGATAGGTAAACAAGTATGAAGGTACAGAAACACAGTTAAAAAGAATAGAAGTATTCAGAGAAACAAATAGGTAACATGCAGGCTCAGTAATTAAGTAATTATTGCTATTTAGTCCAGGACTGGCCAGTCTAGGCCAAAAGTTGACTGGTAGTAAAAGAAGTTCACAAGAATATTAAAATTGGGGATGAGCATGGAACAGCAGCTGCTTCCTAACATCTACCTACTGACTCAGAAATAATTTCAAGGGGATGTAACCACCAGCAACTCAGGCTGTGGATAGCAGAAATAGCCATCTAATATCCATCCTAATAGTGATCAATGCTTCTTTCCTGCTTCTATATTGGACCTAGCTTACCTTTTTTATCAACTGATGTTTTTTTTTTTATTTTTTTTTTTATAATTGTTACCTTAATTGATACCTTAATGTCTGGGAACAGGAATTTGTACGACTATCAGAGGGATAATGTGTAGGTAAATGAAACATAATTACATTTAAGTCCTTAAATATTTGGACTGAGACAACTTTTTTCTAATTTTGGTTCTGTACTTTACCACAATTAGTTTTATATGAAACAACTCAGATGCATTTGAACTGCAGACTTTTAGTTTTAATTCAGTGGGTTGAACAAAAAGATTGCATAGAAATGTGAGGAACTAAAGCCTGTTTTACACAATCACTTCATTTCAGTGGCTCAAAAGTAATTGGACAATCTTGGTTGAAACACTTTGCTGGCAATGATAGCCTGTAGTCTTGAACTCATGGACATCACCAGATGTTGGGTTTCCTCCTTTTTAATGCTCTGCCAGGCCTTTTCTGCAGCGGCTTTCAGTTGCTGTTTGTTTGTGGGCCTTTTTGGCCGAAGTTTAGTCTTCAACAAGTGAAATGCATGCTCAATTGGGTTCAGATCAGGTGACTGACTTGGCCATTCAAGAATTTTCTACTTCTTTGCTTTTATAAACTCCTGGGTTGCTTTGGCTGTATGTTTTGGGTCATTGTCCATCTGTAGTATGAAATGCCTCTCAATCAATTTGACTGCATTTAGCTGGATTTGAGCAGACAGTATGTCTCTGAACACCTAAGAATTAATTTGGCTGCTTCTGTCCTGTGTCA
>NC_092859.1:101999299-102015561 GCF_032062135.1 Pyxicephalus adspersus
AATTGACCACACCAGCCCATGAAATAGCCTTTGAGTCCAAGTTTTCCAATTACTTTTGAGCCCCTGAAATGAAGTGATTGTGTTAAAACAAGGCTTTTTAGTTCCTCGCATTTTTATGCAATCTTTTTGTTCAACGCACTAAATAAAGCTGAAAGTCAGCAGTTCAACTGCATCTGAGTTGTTTCATTTAAAATAATCGTGGTAATGTACAGAACCAAAATTAGAAAAAAGTTGTCTCAGTCCAAATGTTTATGGACCTTATTGTATGTGCACTCTGTGCAGATGATATGTTAATGTACATTTCATTCCATAACACATATCCCCAACTTGCTCAGATTTCTAAATTCCTTTTGAACTATTTCAGAATTACAAATGAATTGGCACAAATTGTTGACACTCATTAACTTACCTGATGATTAAGGTAGACCTTATTTTTTATGGTAATTTACCAATATTAATATTGTTATACTTAACATTTTGATGAATCCATTGTAATGGATAATTATATCTTATTGTACGATCCTATTAACGGTCTCTAGGCATCGTCTAAACAAGCTTTCCGGCGAAACGCAACAGGATGAGACATTGCTTACATCTGCCTTTTATACCATCTATGTAGGCAGTTCTTTGACTAGTGCATAGATATTTCCCTTTGTCGGATTACCTGACTTCTTTTGTTTTATAAGTTGCACAATTAACGGATTGTTATTCACTTGTTAAACAGCATACAAGTTGATATGCCAAATACAACCTTGACTTTTGCCACTTTAAACCCAAAAGCCTTTTTGTGTTTCCTATTTCTTTTTACAGAGCGTGCATCTGTAAACACAGTGCTCTTTCATTCTTTAGGACCAGCTTTCCTGACACTATTTTGATAAGGCAGCACAAACCCTAAAACATGTAAAAGGCAGCAGTAGCTGTTTGATACCCTGCTCCCCTCCTTTTGTGGGTTTCACTTATAGACCAGTTTTGGTAAACAGTTGCACTAATGCTCTTTCAGTACTTATCAGGCAGCCAGGAAGAATGTAGAGTGCCTCTAATATTATGTTACCTTGAACTACATACAGCAACCCTCAAAGTATATTGTTTTGATAGTAACCTTCAAATCGGATTGATATATAAACCTATAGATACCACTAAGTGGATGTAGACACCTAAATAAGTAGTTGAACACACATATTTTATTGAATTTTTTCTCCTTGTCACCTTTGTTGTTATGATCTCACTTGGCTCACATTCTCTGTAATTAGTGTACCGTCCTGCAAGCATGGGTCCTGGATGGGTGGTATATTTTCCCTATTCCTTCAGTCCCCATAAAGAGTTGACAGGGTACTGGGAAAGAGCCCCAGACTAGTATACCTAACAAGTGTTGCATTTGCATGGAGTGTCCCAGTGTCCCTAGAAAGAAAGGGAAGGTTAGGTAACCCTTTTTATTACAACCCAGGAAACCTGGAGTGACTGGGAGTCAGAAACCAGCATTTGCAAGTTTGAGCCTCAAGTCCCAAGTGGGGACGAAACAGGTGACAGCATATGCCACGTTCCATGTTATCCCAGCCACAAACCTAACAGGTTAAATAGTTCATGCAGAGAAACAGGAGTTTGAGGAATTGCAGAATGAATGGTCAAGATCGATCATCTTGGTGCTAAAACCTAATGGAACTCTGCGATTCTTCAATGACATCCCATGCCACAGGTAAAACAAAAGATTAGGTCTAGACTGATTTATTACCACCCTGTACTTGACAAAAGGGTACTAGCAAATTCCCATAACCAAAGAGGCAAGTCAGAACATGGCATTTTGCATGCCCAATGGCCAGTTTACAAAAGAATGCCCTTTGATTTGCACACTGCCCTGTCCACATTTCGGAAGGTGATGAACAAGTTAATGTGCCCCATCACAAGTACACTTTGGTATATCGTGAAGATATAGTCATCTTTACCAGCGATTGGGATTACCATCTTCCCAAGGTAAAGGCTGTACTAGACTCCCTGTGAGAAGGAGGTTTTACTGTAAATCATGAGAGGTGTGCTATTGGGATGGAAGAGGCCAAGTACTTTAGGGTACGTTGTAGGTATGTTTGTTTGTGTGTGTGTGAGAGGGGGTGGATATGTTAAAGACTGCAGGAATGGGCCCTGGACTGGCAGTATATTTCTCCCATTTGGTTTCGGTCTCCTTAAAAAGGTGTCAGGGTATTAGGAAAGTATCACAGGGTTAGTGTGGCAATCAAGAGTTGCATTTGGTAGTGGGTGTTCTAGGATCTCACTTTCTCAAATGAAAAGGAAGGTTTGGTAGGCCATTTTATTCCACCCCAGAGCCTGCCAAAGAGAAAGCCTGAGCCTGACAGGACTCTTTGTGAGAGTTAGCGGTTAACTGGGCTGGCAGGTGGAGTTTAAGGGTTCTGGGAGAGAGAGATGTGACCTGACTTAAGATAAAGGCACAGGTCTGATAACCTGGCAAACAGAGTTGGGATTTATGTCTGCGTCTGACATTGAATGATAGCAGTGAGGCTGCACACAAGCTGACGTCAGTTATTGTGGGACTCTGATAAAAGTTGTAGTAAGCCATCTTTAAGTTTTTCTGTTTGGTTGAAGACAGTGGTTTTTATTTTGGCAAAAATAAAGGAAACTCTGTAGAAGCTAATCCCCCCAACATCACACTATTGATGAAAAAGTAATGACATACAAAAGGTGTTTATATGAACATATTTTTTTTTTATTAGTTTACTAAATTACTTTCATCTAGTTTATTTATACACAATTGACACTTTGCTACAAAACACCACTGTGCTGAGAGCACATACTGTAAAAGGAAAACTTTTTTAAGTGAAACATACAGTAGATGCAAAAGGATCTCTCTCTTCTCTGACAGAGTGTTGAATTAATTTACCCTGAAATACACAAACGGTGTATATTACACATACAGCCAGAGTTTGCCGACATAACACTGTTACAACCTAGTTCACTTAAGAGGGGATACAATACTGTACACAAGGCTATTAAAATGTATTATAAAACAAATATTTTACATTAAACTGCAATTTAGGAGAACAAACTTTGCACATTGCAGCTACATATTTTTCATAAACTGTACCTGCAAAAATACAGATTTAGCCATAAAGCACACAATGTGTATTCTCTGCTTCTGGCCTGGTAGAGTACATCAATGTTGTACTATTGGGTAATACATTTAGTTTTTAAGAACCCAACATTATTTGGGTTATAAAGAATAGTATATTTTCCCTGCCAAATGTAGTAGAAACTTTCTAATAGACCCAATACTATAAGTATGTTGTTGTGCTTGTAGTAATTGCTACTTTGTCATATTTAAACCATTCTATATATACATTGTGTATATATGCACAAACCTTTGCAAATTATTAGGAATGTTAATGTGAACCATGAAAACATTCACATACAAAATCTGTGTAATAAAACTACCAGTTTCCTCAGGTCTCTGTTAAAATATTAACCTTATATGTAATTTTATGCCATTAAAATATCTCCAACTTTGGGTGATTAGTTGAACAACATATACAGTCTTATCTTCTTTGCCTTTTACATAAGACCTTTGAGTGACCTTTAAATTGAGTTATTTAAATAAGAACTCCAGGCACACAGCTAAACAATATAAAATTCATATAGTATATGTTTACTGCTTTACTTGCCAAATTATTACTGTAAAGTCAAGAATCTTCTTTTTTACACACATCTACATTACTGCACAGTCAGGAAGGCGATATGCCCTTTTCTTGGTTTACCAATGTAGCTTTGATCTCCAGCCTGCTTAATGGACAATGAATCAGCACTACCATCTATGTCCAGCTAGCAGGTAAATATAAACCAGGAGAAAGAAGAGTGATGTTCCCAACTGAAGCATGGTTTAATTGCTGAACAAAACACAAACAGTTTTTACCTGCTAAAATTATAAAATCATACATATTTAGCAGTTTACTAGAGTTTCATTTTAACTATAAAAAAACAACACTATTAACATAAATAGCAAATATACAACATCCAAATCTTTCAAAATACATATAACTTTCTATATGCAACTTTTTTTGTCCTGCATCTTATACACAGCACACACAATTTATTGTAGTTGTTAATTGTGCAGTGCATGTTGCTATATCACATATCTATATGGTTGTATGGGCTTGAAACCTACACGATAGATAGCCTTTGCCATTTTATGGCTGTAAAGAATAGCATATAGTATCTATGCTCACAAACATTATAGCCAAGTGGATGTGTTGGCTGTCTTGGCATAACCATATCAGTGATTTTGAGGAGGTTACCCATCAGGCCAGTACACTTAGGAAAACAGATTCAAATGACAGACAAAAGTAATTTCAACTATATGAAAATATTGGTACATTTAGCTTAAGTAGAAACCTATTACAATTTATCTTTTGATAGCTATTAAATGCTGTCACAATTAGTTTGTAAAAGCCTAGTTAAGTAGTTTTTAAAATTACTGGTTAGGATTTTTAATGACAGAAGCCATGGCCTGTGTGTTTAAATGTCTGGAGTAGAGACTTGTCTGATTTTGATCCCTACCCAAAACTTGTACTTACAGCTACCATATTACTGAAACTACTGCTCATTATAAAAGCCTTCTGAACTACTCTTGACTGGCAACTACACAGAGTCGACAGAGAAAACTCTTTTATGAGTGTTGATATGTTAATGAGGAGAAGAACAGCTGAAATGCCTTTCCTAGAAATGTTTTTCTAACAGTACTTGCTACATGTGTGTGGTTCCTTGGTTAGAAAAGAATCAGAATTCACCTCACCAAAGATCATATTACCAAGTATACAGGCCTCCAGACATGTGGCCAACACTGAAAGCGGGATTTTCCTTAAAATGGAACCTAAAACCTCTATACTTACATCCCCCTCCAGTGGCACAATGTCTGTAAACTCCCTCACTAATGCTGACATCTACATGCACTTTTTTCATGTTCAGCATTTTCAGCCATCTTATCTGGCTATTTATCTAAATCTAGCATGACTGTTAACATTGTGTTATCTTTATTTTAACATTTAATTAAAGGTCCACTTTAGGGGACAATTGCTCAATGTTTTTCTTTTTAGACATTCATAAAAAGGGGTGTACACTAGAGGTATTGTATACACACAGAGTATGTATGAAAGTTTGTCCATTAGAGTTGAATGTCAGTAAACTAATTGCAGTGAATTACACAATATCATATGAGAGGAGCGAACCTAATAAGGACTCCTTTGTCCTCTAAATTTATTCTTTAAATTGGTTAGTTTATACAGTTATCAGATTTATGACTCACTTTGTTCAATAGGAACATAAAAAGTCTGAAATAAATCTCATTATTTAACTAAACTCAGTACATAGTTAAATAACAGTGTAACCTCATGACAATAAAAAATGATACAGATCCTAACCGAAGAATTTTATTTTTAGGAATGCAAATTGTCCACAAGGTTGCTATTGAGAAGAAAACGGGTATATTGTGTTATTAATATTTGTGTTTCAGTTATAGCAGCTAAGGACCTTGTACATCTGGAATGATGGAAGTTTGCTTTCTTTAAACCAATCTATAATTATCATCTTCCTACCATTTGGCAACATTTTTTCACAGTTGTCAAAAATACAATTTAATTTTTTTTTTGCCTAACTGTTCCTTCTATACTTTGATTTAACCTGTGTCAAGAAACATTTGTTAAAAACTATTTATACACCATCTGTAAATATATAAAACAAATGTAATCACATACTAGATGGTAAATTGTCCAATATCTGTCTTCAAAAAGCTTAACAGGGATTTGAGGATGTTGCCATTTACAGTATGACAGACAGGTAAACTAAACCTAATCTCTATTAACTTGTCAATTATTATTCTTTAAAAAAAAGCCACGCAAGATTTATTGTAGAACTCCACATAAAACACTTACTTATTTTGTAGTGGAGAAGTAGACATTAATCCTTCATGTTGTTTGGTGTCAATTTTCCCTTATGCTTTAACTTGCTATGTCACATTAGAAATGGATGCATAGTCCTTGTAATTTAGGAATAGGTGGAAACAGATACATACACACACACAAACACACATAAACACACACATATATATATACATTTACTCAGAAAGTCTTCAAACCCTCTTTCTTTATGTTTTCCAATTTTGTTATGTTACAGCCTGATGCTACAATCATTTAAATTCCTTTTTTCTTCTGCATTCAGTATCCCAGAGGGTTACTGTTTTCATTTGTCATTATGGGGTACCAAGTGTAGATTAATGAGAGGGGTGGAAAAAAGAAAGAAATATTAATTCGCACTGTGGTCACAGCCTAATTAGCAGGTAAAAACAAGATATATGTTTTATGTTTTTATAAAGTTTTAAAATACTTAGCTACTGATCAGCACAACCACAATTTTCATTATCTAATCTGCTCCAAAAATGTTTTTGTCCAAGCATAAAGACAAATTCTCCTGTTACTGCACACTGAGAACCAAAACTAGCTGTTGGTGCTCTGCAGGAGTCTTGGCCATAGGCAGTTTTTGTTGCAATATAGTTGGTTTGTTAGTATATGGCAGTGATAGAGGTCCCTGTCTATATCATATGTGGTCATGTACATGATTTGTTTGCACTTTTTTCCAGTTTGAACTAAGCTCCATAAACAAAAAACAAATTTGTCTAGTTATGTTGGGCTAATTTACGGCCATTATTTATTTTGTGCAAAGTATCAAAATACTGTCTGCAGAGCCCATCAGCTCTTAGCAGCAGGTAAAATAATTAAGGGATATAAATGAATTAGAAAATGGCCCTCAAACAATAATGCAACAGCTCTGAGGAAATGGGAAGTAGTGACAAGAAGCCAATATTTCCCTAACTTAAGACGTCCAGAAATAAGACTTATTCAACAAATTGTTGATCATCGCTCCCCTTTTATGCAAAAATGTTTCTCATCTATGGAAGCACTAGAAAAAGGCCCCATTATGCCACTTGGTGTCCCATATCCCAAAATAGAATTTGGTGACTATTTATTGGATAAGCTTAACATATGTGTCTGAATTGTGTAAACCATAAAACAGTGTCTACAGTAACCATTGTAAACACATATACAGCAGATGCTTAAAGTAAATTTGATACATAAATACATGTGTTGACTGCATCAGTTTGTGTAAAAGATTTTTTTAATGATCATGAGATTTGCTACATTATTATTTTACCTGATAATATTAAAGGACAGCTGGTCTGTATTTTGTGTCTAGTTATATTACAATTAATTTGAATAAATAGATGCAGAAAACTATACTTCTGTAACAATCCCAGAATTTTCAAATGTTACATTTCAAAAGTTTTTTGTTTTTTTTTCAAATCTATATAAATGTTTCTGAAATACATTGTGCCTAGCTGATCAAATCCAGAAAAAATTATGCCATATTTTCTGCCAATATATGTTGATCATGTCATGGTAACTTCTCCAGCTATGGCATTATTAAAAGGAAGACTTAACATGAGAATTCTTGCAGCTGTAGCTTTGAATCATAAATTACAATTATCAATGAAAAAGTAAAACAATGTTGTGAACCTAAATCCTGTTTTTAAAACTAATGTTAAGACGACAAATGTAAGAGGGGACGGAGAATCATTTTACAAGTTTGATTGACAATATATTTTGCTAAACCATAATTGTTTTGCTATTAACTGAAATGTCATTCTAAACCAGTAACAAACAGGATTTTGGTAAGGTTATTTGGAGTTTTTCAGAGGACCAGACCAGAAGCAGGACTGTGAGGTCACCTATAGCTGTCTTTCTCCAGACGGCTGTTAAATGATTAGTATGTATCTGCCAAGGAAAATTATTCCACATCAGAGGCATCATTGTCAGAAAGATGATAATTACTTCCCTTGACGCGAATATATTCTATATACCTCCCCTCATCAGAATCAGAGGCACCACATGTACAAAGTCTGTTTTCAAATAGAGATTCAATTTCCTCCAGCTTCTTTCCTTTAGTCTCTGGTAGGCAACCATAAGTGAATAGAATTCCAATTGCAGCAAATCCTGCATACAAGAAGAAAGCTCCTGCAAAATTAGAAGTCATAGAAAAATATGATTATAATTTATTCTGATTTTATGTATACTGAAATATGCTATTTGTATATTTTTTGTTGTTGTTTAGGAGGAAAGGAACAGAATGAAGGAAACAGACTACTGACATCAATATATATATGGACTGTATTGTGTAATATGCAATATCCTTGTAAACGTCACATTGTCCCTGCTAATTACTAGATCGTAAAAATGTTAACTGTAGTAAAATAATGAACATGTTTATTTGTAAAGTCAATATACATTACACTGAAAATGTTTAATGAAGCATTTTTTAACATGCAGGCCATAAATTCATTATTAGCTACAGATTATCTACTGCCCAATCCCAGTGTCCCAGCAATATGGAAAAAACAAAGCAGTTATGGACCAGTGAATACATTCTTGTTCTTAGTGTTTGTTGTGGCAAATATGCATGACACTGTAATAGGTAACCTAAACCAAGCTGCCAATCCACATTCTTATAATTTACATAGCAGCAACATATTCTAAAACCACTGATTTTACTCCCATTGCCAAGTCTTATTCTGGTTTAAATTATTAAACCTAAAATATTTGTTGACACCAGTCCTCATCTTACTAAATAACTGCATACTGGCGCAGCAAAAAGGACCATTACATTTGTACATTAAGGTGCAAAAAAGTTGGCAAAATGACCTTGTATATAGGGCACTGTTGCTACATGGTAGGCAATTTCTTCCAATTACAAAGGTCAACAAAAAATTCATTTTTATAATCATCAGAAAACACAACAAACTAAATTAGTTTTTCATCATTCAGAGTAGTATTATAGTTAACATTGTACATGCATGTATTTTGTAGCAAAATGTAAGCACCATTGAAGTGAATGTTAATACATCTTCAGTGTGAAGTGTGGTATCGATCTACTGCACAGTGTCAGTCAGGTAGCATTGCTTCTTCCAAAATGCTTGGAGTATGATTTACTTGTGTACTCATTGACTGGATTGTCGCGGTATGGCATATATACTACTGCTGGTATATCCAGCAGTAGTCAGCCATCATACTTTCATTCCAGAAACCTTGGTAGCGGTGCTCCATTAACTGAATGTCCTGGTGAAAACATTCTCCTTGTTCGTCACTCACCATACCAAGATTTTCTGGGAAGAATTCTAGATGTCAGTGCAAGAAATGTATTTTTAATGACATGTGACAACCCAGTTTCTGGTATGAATCAAGCAGATTCTGAACTCCTTCCTTGTATGCAGGTGACTTATGGTTGCCCGGGAAATTTTCACACAGCCACTTGAATGCATCCCAAGCTTCTAGCTCAGCTGCTGGGAGAGATTGAAAACATCCTCCTTCAAAACAGACTTGATCTGTGTCCCTTTAAATATCCCTTCTTTTATTTTTGCAGTGTTTATGTTTGGAAACTTCTCAACAAGGTACTGAAAACCCATGGAGTTTAATTTACCCATGGCCTTTACAAGGTTCATCAAGCCTAACTTAATATGGAGAGGTGGCAGAAATGTCTTTTGTGGATCAACCAGAGGCAGAAACTTGACACTGCTTGTTCCGGGCGTATAGGTATATCTTGGTAGCCAATCACGCTTGACATATTAGTCTCCTGTAGATCGGCTGTCCCACGGGCATAGGAAACAGCAATATTTTGTGAATCCTCCTTGCATTCCCATCAGCAAGGCAATGACCCTTAGATCCCCACAGATGTTCCACTGGTGTGTTTCATACTGGATTGCTTCAAGTAGTAACGTCATGTTGTCATAGGACTCCTTTAGGTTAACAGAATGGGCAATTATTAAACTTGGGTTTGGAATTACCATTATGCAGTTAAGAATGCTTTCAAGCTTCTTTTAGAGGAATCAATGAAGACACGCCATTCAGATGGAACATGCTTTTGTGACAAACTATTAAAAAGTGCATTTATATCATGACAGTAGCACAGCGAGCCATCACTAGTGAAGAACGGTGTCAAGTTATGATTTCCTTTTCTGTACTGAGTTACAGTTACACCTTTTGCAAGCAAGAGCTTCTGTTTAAGCAAGAAGTTCTGCTTTGTCAGGAGATAGATTCTGCTTTGTCACGAGAGATTTAGATCACAAACGAGATCATTCAGCTCTGCTTGTGTAAAGGTCTCTGGTTCTGAATCTTCATTGGTAGTCAGGATCAGATGATTCAGGGTTGTAACTGGCTGCAACTCCAGCACATTCCTCATCACCTTCTACAGAAGCAAGTCCATTATGTAGCGGTACAGGAACTGGCAATGAATCATCATGGGGAACAGGCCTAATAGCAGAATCGAGGCTGGGATATACAACTTTGTGTATAGTTTTACCTGAGAATCCACTTTTGTTGACGCTGCAAAAATAGCAGGAGATTAAATGATCTTGCGGTTCTTTTCACACCATCAGATTGCAAATGGAATTGCTGCTTTATGCCGATTTAACCAGTCATGCAGTCCATTGGAACAACTGGTACAGATGACATGTGGAGCCAAAGCCTCATCATTAAGTGGACAGCCAAAATATATTTTGTGTATCTTTTCAAGTTCTATGGTAATATGGTGATGTTTTGCTTTCGTTGTGAATGAACTACACACGTAACAGAAACTGGATCATTAAGGCAATTTCTAGGCATGATGACAAATGAAATCAATCTCAGTTGGTGCTGTCTCTAACCTTAAAGAAAACTATCCTCAACCACCTGAGCGGTTACCCCGAGCCTGGTTCGGGGTAAGAAAACTAGCTTATAGCGTTTACCCCGAACCAGGTTCGGGGTAGCTAAAATTAGAAACAAGCATTACAGTGCAATCTGATTGTCATACAACATTGTATGACAATCGGATTACAACTGAATAAAAACACCTTGTCCCTGCAGCTCCTCCGGAGACATCGGTGCATGCGTCGGTGCAGGCGAGGGGCGGGGCGGGAAATTTAAATCATTTTGTATTGGATTCAATACATGAAAGCTGTATTCCAATACAAAGAAATCTTTATATAATTTGAATATATATATATTATATAAGCTACTGTACAGTTACATTACATTATATACAATTTATTATTTTTTTAAAGATTTTTTTTTTATGTTTTATACATTTTTTTTTTAAAGTTTATTAATAAATGTATTAAATTTTGGACATATTTCGGTGAGTTATGCCTAAGAATTATAGCCTACAATCTAAAATAAATGTCCATGCAAACAATGTAACGCTTTTTGCACGGAAACGGAAAGAATTAGAACACTCTGCGTTCAAGTACGCGTCCCTCGGCGATTCCTAATGAAGTTAGTGCATATGCTCGTCGACGGGGGTTGTAGCGGGAAATTCAAATATTTTGTATTGGATTCAATACAAAGTCCTGTATCCAATCCAAATCAAAATAATGCAAAATATATTTATGTGGTTTTGTCTATAGGTATGTGACGTTGGACTGTTTTAAAATTTACTACACTAGGGAGGTGTTTTAGAAAAATATAGTACTATACAGTATACCGAATTATTGCATTTTCAGTATTTTTTATTTATTTATGCATTCTTGTTTAAGCTGATTTTTGTGTTTTTTATTTAAATTATATTATTAAAGTTTTTTTTCCATGATTGTGTGTTTCAAACTTTATTATATTCAGGTTATCCTTTAGACCCTTGTTTGAACATATTTCTGTAAGTTACAGGTCTACAATAAAAAAAAAAAAAATCATAAAAAACAGTGAACCGCCTTTGGTACAGAAGTACAGACATCAGTGAAATGCCCCGGGGGTTAAATGTTGTAATATGTTAAGTCTATTTATAACGAATTTCACACAATAAATAATTAGCTGCATCACAAAAAGTAGACGTGTTAGATAAAAACTGAACAAAGATTTTAAATCTACATCAAAAATACTACAAAGCCCACATAAAATGATTTATTTAATAAAATATAATTAAAATCATTTATAAAATTAAATATCTGATGAAAATGACATTTCAACTAAGATAAACAGTGGTTGAACTATCAACTAAATTATTGATGCAGAATTTTGGAAAGGCTAACACAACATGAATCATTAGTGCCTTTTTTTACCCAACTTTGTTCTTGTAAAATACAGTAGGATATAATAAAAAAAACATGAAAGGTTCCAAAAAGTAAAAAATGTAATGCGGAGACAGAGGTTGTGGACCTTTATTAAACATATACCGGTATGTAAAATCAATATATTCAGGTCATGCTGTATTTATTTTGTTTTATTTGATACAGAAAAGCCTCTAACACTGTAAAACAGACTAGTTTTACAATGGGAAGTTTCTTAGTTATGGGAATGCCTGTAAATCTTTGGTAATTAGGGTAAATATTATTGTGATCAAACACAGATGTCCATCTTTGCTTATCTCAATTATTGCACAGAAAGGCTGAATGCATTTTACCACTTCAGAAATCTACATTATGGTTGGAAAATAATGAAGCAAGAAGGAAATAGTTTGTTAAGTACCTTGTTATGTCTGTTCTTACAGGGAATTAGTAACTCTGAGACAGCACTTATTATTTTTCACTATAAATCTTAATTATGTAGCACAAATAATGCCTCTTTAGCACAGAAGATGTCACTAGGTCAGAAAAAGGTCAAGAAAGGGACATAGAGCTATGCGGTCAACTGCAGAATTTACCAGCTCAATATATATTCATTGCATTTACTAATAATTTACTGCAATTTATTCAATTATGCCCACAGCAAGACAGTTTTCTCAATGAGTGTATACACAGATTCACATACACAAATATATATTTATTATATATTGTTCAAGGTAATGGGAAATCCAATAACAAGAAGGGCATTACTCATAACCAAAGCAGATGCAGGAAATTGAGAGGACAGTGAAATATATCTGTGTCAATCTAATATAATCTACCACAATTATTACAACTATTACACTCCTAGGGCCATATTAGATTTGACTTTGACTGCAGCATTCTACAGCAGGCTCAACTGTGCTCACAATCGTCAATAGGGGTGCATATGGGAAGCATTTTGCTCACGCAGCTGAATTGTTGTAAAATGCAATGCAGTTCCTACAAGTGAAGTAAAGGAAGAACCAAACCACGACTACAACAAATGCAAACACTTTAACCTGCATTGCAGTTTGCTGCTTCTGGGTGCATAACAGTAGTTATGTGCATGGCAAAGGCTAACTGGGCAGTTTTCTACCTCAGGTGTGACGGGGGGGCTTGTTATTAACCCCTCAGTGTCTATTTCCAAAGAATTCCCACAAACCCCTTACATACTTGACCACAAACATGAGTTACCCTCAACCTGTAATATGTTATGCATATCAATCCCATTTGTTAGTGCATTTGACTATAGCCCTCAGTCCTCAGTTCCTAACACACATATTTTATTTGTTCAGTGGCTCCTTGATTGAAAGCTCTTTGGGGCAGGGTCTTCTCCTCCTGTGTCACTGTCTGTATGGGTCTGTCATTTGCAGCCCGTATTGATGTACAGCGCTGCGTAATATGTCTGTGCTATATAAATACTATTTATTATTATTAATAATATTAATAATAATATTATTTATAGTACCCAACAAATATTGTGAATGCTCAGTTCCCAATCCCCAGCTATGTATGTGTAGTGGAATTCATAGTGACATTCTGTGTCAGGTATTTTTAGCACATTATTTAGGTGTATCTCTGAGCAACAAGGTAGTCCAGATATGAGTACCACATAGTCAGTAACATTTTGTACCATTACATGTTCAAAATGTTCTGGTGCAGAAAGGTGTGAAATTCATTTACCTATTCAAAAGCCTAAAAAAAAAAAACATAATCACTGTTTGATGGGCTTTCCAACATAAGGGAAAACAAGTCGAGACATCCTTACCATAATATGTAAGATATTCCGCTGTATGTAAAAATGTAAGTGAAATTGCCACATTAAATATCCAGTTCACTCCAGAAGAACATGCATTTCCTGTGCTCCTTGCCCACAGGGGGTATATTTCAGAATTAACAGTCCATGGCATTGGTCCCATTCCTAATAAATACACAAACATTTAGCGTCAAAAATACACTAAGGAATAATAGTATACAAAAAAAATAAGAGTATTTTAGTTTATATAACCAATAAAAGCACAAACACCAAGTGTGCAAATATCCAGCAACTATGATTGTGACGCACATGTTGGGTATGGCCATGCACCCCGATGTAAGACCAATATTTCTTGTGCCAGAGCTCTTAATTTTTTAAAAAGACAACCTTTGTCAGATATGGTTTTTGAGTACCTTAGCATGCTGCTTCATGGGCACATGCAATTTTGAGGTATGACATGTGGGGTATCTATTTACTTATTGCATCGTCTTTAATATTTTACAAAACCTTTGAGGATCAAGTTGTGTTTCAGTACACTAAAATGTATGAGTGTTTTGTTTACTTACACCATTTTACTGAGCATTTTTAGAGGGGGGTGTTAATATTTTATATATTTTAAATCATCAGATTTTGTAGATTATATTGTGTAAATGTTGCATTAGGATAAAGTACCAAAAAAGCATTTTTCCCAAATATTTTTCTATTTTCATACTTCCGTACAGTCATGAGAAAGTACAGTTTTAGTTCTAAGGTTTTGAGTATCAGGACATAGTCCTTGACAGTATAATAAATGAAAAGACTAAACAAAATTTGCCTGAAAAGGATGCCAAAAAAAAGCAGAATGGCTTCGGTTAACAAAAGCTGCTTCTGAACAAACCACAAGACTTCTGGAATAATGTATCTTGTCAAAGTAGAGATGTTTAGCCATAATGCAAAGTTCAATGCTTGGCAAAAAAACAAACACAGCTCATAAGCACAAACACATTGTACAATTGTCAAAAAAATTGTGAAGGTGTGATGATTTGGGTTCATTTTGCAGCCACAGGACCTGGACTTTTTGCAGTCATTCATGAGTTGATTATGAGCTCCTCTGTATATAACAAAGTAATAAAAGTACTACAGCTTGGCCTAATTTGGCCAATGCAACAGGACAATAATTCAAAGCAAAGGCCCATTTAAAGTCCAGACTTCAAGCTGTTCAAAATACTGGGGTGGCTTTAAGATAGCTGTGCATTAATGAATGACACCTAACCACAGTGAACTGAAGCAATTCAAAGAAGAGTGGGTCAAAATTACTCCACAACAATGTGAGAGACTGACAAAGACATAATAATAATAATAAAAAAAAAGTAAAGACAGAAAACTTAGTTTTTGCTGCTAAAGGCGGTTCTACAAGCTACTGAATTATGGCATGTACTTAGCTTTTAACATATTGCTTCTGCATGTTCGCATTGTTTTTGGTAAGTAATGATAACATGGTGCTGCAGATGTCACCAAACTACAATCTTGCGTAGCAGGCCAAGACTATGATGCTTATTAACCAATTTTCTTGCTCTAAACCAGCAGAATTCAACCCTGCTGAGTTTTATCTGGTGTCCTTGGTTCACTATGGACCAAGTTAGTTGGTACATATACAGCCAGAAAGAAAGCACTGCATATGGACACTAGTCTTAAGCAGCTCAGTAGCCTCACTTCCCACTCTTCAGTAAAGGGAGCCCATAGTTCTCCCCAGAGGTTTTTAGCCAGTTGCTCCGCCCGGCTGATTTGAATACCCCGCCCAGCTCTCGGCAGCTCTCATCCTCGGATGCACGGATCTTAGTGAGGCTGCTCTGTGTCATCCATTCAGAGGATTGCTGCCGTCGAGCACACAGTTTAGCCTTCATGTGAAGGAGACACAGGCAGCCCCGCCCCCATCTCATAGCACGAGCTCTGCCTGTGACATGTATCCACCTCTAGCTCTGCGTGTGAATTCTGCATCCTCATAGCTCTGTGTGTACAAACCTCCATATCTCCTAATATGTATGTCACAATGACCTGTAATTTTCAGGGTGTACAGGGGACCCTCATAGATACTAGTTATTACAATTTCAGGCCCCCAGATTTAAAGAATTTCAAGATATGGGGGTCACAAATGTAAAACGTTAGGAAAATTAAACTTTGGGGTTGCTGTTTCATAGAAAAGTGCAACTAGGAGTCCTAAATTGAAAGTGAAAATTGGGGACCCCGGGGGCCACTAACATAACAAGGAGCATTGGGGTGGGGCCCCTAAATATATACCTACCTGTCACAAACTTATACCTATGAAACTGTCTGCTTCTCTTCTTTGTACACCAATTTCTCTGAGGGTGGGGG
>NC_092859.1:102017623-102051931 GCF_032062135.1 Pyxicephalus adspersus
ACACGGCATAGGACAGTTGTGGCAAAATACATAGAATTGAAAAATTAGATATACTAACGGGGCAGGCATTACAAAGTTGTAACAAATAATTAGGAGAAGGTAGAACACTGAAACAATAGGAGGTTACTGGATACCCATGGCATAAACAACTGGGAGCACCAAATTTGCTGTGTTTTGCCACACACCCTTTTTTACCACCCGGCTACAGCTTCCCACCACCTGGCTGAAAAAAATTTCTGGGGAGAATACTGGGAGCCAAATAAAAAGTTTATTACAAAGAAGATTTGCCCACTGAAAGCAGTGAAGTAGAACTGTTAGCATACTACAATATAGCCGGATGATTGGTAAATGCAGTACATTAAATTTTGCAACCAGAAATCATGTCCGATGTTTCCAATGTAGAATTATTTCTGGCTAAACATTAATATAGAAAGAAATTTTTTTGACTGCTCCTGTGCAACCTGCAAGTGGATGGCAAGGCAGATGATTTTCATAAGGCTTTAATAAAATATGTGCCTGTAACTGACATTTTTAAATTAACTATTTGTTTTTACAGTTGTGGTTTGTGTCTCTCAAAACCAAAACGTTATGGCACTAGCCTTTTCCCAGGGCAGCCAATGTTGCTAATGTTCTGCTAGAAATTTTCAAGAGAGTGAGGTTTCTGTAGTGTCTAATGTAGGCTTTCTGTAGGAAAGTACACAATTTATAATGCTTCCTTCCCACACACAAATGACGTGGACAAGGAACGAAAGTCACACAGAAGAATTGAGGAACAATATTTGCCTGACTTGTTGTTTCCCAAAAGAGAGGTATTCTGATGTCCACTGCATTTTACTCTGTCAATCTCTACATGAAATTTAATTTCTATTGATCACAAATCTTACAGTGCCTGGGCTTCACCAATAGTTCTGGTCTCCAAAGGTATTAGATGACCTGTGTTCTGTGTGGAATACAGAAAGCTGAATGCTACAACCACCACTAACTCTTACCACTTCACCAGCACTGGTAAGTTGTTAAAAAAAACCCACTCAATTTCTAACAATTATTACCTTCAGAGGGCACTGCCAAATTTCCCTAACCTCTAAAGCTATGTACACAAGTCAGACGATTTTCGCCTGAGACAAATAGTTAGGTAGGTAGAGACTGCCTAAAAAATTGGGAAGGACCACTGTGCATTTCCATGGAGGGGGATATAGTGGGTGCTCATAAAAGTTAATTTCCAGCTCCCATCCTCTAATGTCTATTAGTACAGAGCTATAGGCTAAAAATAAAATTAGCCATTATTTGATCCTCCTTTTCATTTTAATTGTCAAATTCTAAGTCAGTTTAGAGATCAATTGTAGCTTTGCATGTACTTCAAGATGTAGTAAGAAATATTAAAGTAAACCCTGTAGGGATCAATGTAAAATACAAAATGCAGCAGCATAGTGAGCAATGTAGGGTATTGCTTTTGCCTTTCCTCACAAGAGTTTCCGCAAACGCCCAATGGGTGCTAGTAGTGGGAGATGGACAGCAAGGTAGAGATTAGCAGCATTACCTGCTGAATTTTTTTCTTTTTAATTTAGCCCTACACAATCATTTCAGTAAATCTTATTTGAAAATGTACTCCCCGAGTAAATCGTCAAACCTTCACTGACAGACAATGTCCTCATCCTTTGCACAAAATATAATATTTAAATAGGCCAATATAATGGGCAAGCTTTTTCAGTAGGTTAAATTACTATTATAAAAACTTACCAGGTGCAAAAAAGACTAAATACAGAATTAATCCAACAAGTGCAGTCCATGAATATGGCGTTGGGCAGTAATTATAAGCCCAAAATGTACCAGATTTAGATCTGGATTCATTTGTACATCTGAAAGAAAAGAAATGCATGACTTCACATATAGTTTTTTTGGCTTGTTTACAACATTCATGCATTTTAAGCATAATCTTTAAATCTGTAAGACAATCACCATTAGTGAACATGACTAAAATGTAGCCAGTCTAAAAATTCACTGAGCTAAAGGAAAACAGGCAGAAATGCTAAAACAAATAAAAAAAATCACTAAGTGAATTATGTGTGACATTCTTTAAAGCTAAAATCTGGCTAGATATATAGTAAAGCATCATAGTATTACAAAATCTTTAAATCTTTAAAAGACATGCAGCGAAAAATACTAATTTGATTTGCTCTTGCATTTTTTTGTACACCAGGGCTAAATAATAAAAGAAAGAAGCAGTACAGGGATCTGATCAATTATTGAAAGTTATTAAAATTTTTCTTTTTACTGTCCAGCCACAAAGGTGGGTTCAGGATGACTTGGACTCAGAGGAAATGGGTTAAATGAGGTTTGTCATCAGATGAGTACTGTAGAGAAAATATCTAGATTGATGGTAAATACTGCAGCAAAAGGCTAGTTTTGTTATAAATTTTGGATTAAGCTCTGCTTTAACTAAATTATAATGAAAATATAATTCCATACATTAAATCTAAAACTTAATACTAAAACTTAAATAATTATGAATAAAACACATTACCTGCCCCATTCAGAATGCGCTGTACTTTTTGGGTCAACTGAAATACATGATGAATCAAAAATATGCGATCCATTAATCTTGTAGCAAAATCCACAGTTGGGATCTAGCATACATCCATTACAAAAGCTGTAAAAATAAGTAGTTATTTTATTACTGTTCTTTTGTTGGTTACTGCAGAAAGGTTAACAACAAAATTGGACAAAAAAACTAAATTACCAGTTGTAATTTACTGTTGTTTTTAGGATAAGAATAGATGTTGTTTTAAACTGTTACCTGGTATATCTACTACCTGGGAACCCTTAAAAAGGTGGGGGGAAAAAGTGCACCAACATTTTTAAATCAGATTCAAAACATAAAACTTCTCTCCCAAATAGGGAATGAGTCAAATTCAGGAGCATACCAGTCAAAACTAGGAACAAATAATGATGGGGTGGCAGAGATCTGGGAGTCCCCTTATTAAAGGAGGCTCCCAGATTCCAAAGTCCTGCTAAAACGCCTCTATTGTTTTCAATTGAAGCCTTCATAATAGGTTGTGAAACCTAGAAACGTGTGAAAATGGCTATAAACGCCTCCACTGAAGTCATTTAAAAATTCATAAATGCGCCAAAATGTGCAAAAAAGCCTCCATTTTTGTGCAAGAATTTTTATCTCTCCATCATTCATAAAGTAGGACCTTTGTAATTGATTTGCTTACACCTGATAAATTATCCATCATACTGGTTCCCAAACTCATAACTTATATGATTTTGACCATTTACTTACATTTCATTTTCTATTTTTATATCCTACTCAAGAACCAATACAATAACTAAAACCCATCTTGAGCTACACTATTATGTATACATAATGACCATGTGGTCACAATTCACTATTGTAAATCGGTATACTATTATTGTTAGAATACATGAATATGCAATATGTGAATATGCAATAATTTGATAGGTAACCATATTATTATTATTTTGTATACCAGAAAGAGTAAAAGACGACCGTCCTAAATTCTACACAATTTATGTGAGCTGTGTGATGTCTAGAAATAGTACAAATGTTACTTTCTAGTAAACTTTTATTTGCCAAAAAGCCCCTTCTTTGCCTCTATCCTCTTCATGTTGTGAAGTGATTTGGGGCTGGCATCTGATTTTTAGTGTGAACTTTATTGGAGAGCCTGAGATTTAATAATCCCTTTGTTCTTGATCAAAAAATTAACAAAGATAAAAAAAAAAAAAAAAAAAAAAACAATCTTAAAATATTATTTTGTCAACTATTTCTTCATCTAAACGTTTATATAGTGATTAATTGTGAATATAAATAAAAGCATACCTAGAGCAATACTGAAAGAAAAAAATTGGTATATACACTGAATACTCACCTATATTTTGTACAACTAGAGTTTTGACTTTGAGGATCTGTCGGGGTGAATGTAACTGGTGGCGAGACTTGAGCAGATAACAGAAAACCCAAGGCAAGGACAATAAGGGCCATCGTTGTACCTAAAAACATTTACAATTAGCATGGCTCTATATATCTGACAATCAATATCAGTAAAGATTTTAAAAAAATGCAAAACTCTAGTAAATGAATAAATGGTATGGGGTCATTAGTATTTCTTACTATAACGTTTAAAAACCTAAAGCAACCAAGAAGAAACAATCTGGACAAGACTGGAATCAGAGTAAATTCTAAATGTTTTTGTGTATACAATTAGAATTCACGTGACACTAAAAAACTCTTTGGGGAATAAAGCCAAGGTATTACTTACCAATTGTGTAAGCGGATTTGTATCACATGCTAAGGAGTTGCTCCAAGATTAGATATTTCTGGAAAACAATGGTCTCCTATGCCTTATGCCACTGGTGAATTATCTACTGCTTTCATTCTGACTCACATTTGACTATGCATAGGACATGAATCACCAAATGGTGTAGAAAACTTTTTTTTTTTTTTTTTTGCAAAGGGATAGACCATGACCCTTCTACAATAAAACATGCTCACCTGCCTGTTCTTAATCTTCTTTTACAAATTACACTGAGCTGCACATGCACAAATAGGTGAAGAATGCCAGGTATCCAAGCAGCCCTGGGAATAGACCCCTCCACACATGCCAGCCTGGAAAATCAATGGAAATAAAGGGCCTGCCAAGTCAATTTTTAATTTTTAGTTTTACTTTAAGGTCTTGCTACAGCATTTCGATTGGGTCTGGACTTTGACAACAACTTGAATATTTTCTTTTTTAGCCATCCTGTTGTAGATTGTCTGGTGTGCAAGGGATCATTGTCCTGTTGCACAACCCAATTTTGGCTTAACTTTAGCAGTTAGAAGTATAGCCTTAACATTTGACTCTAAAATACTAGAGTGCTACACAGAGATTTTCATAGTTGACATGCTGTGCTTCGGTTTCCAACAAATGTGGCAATATCCATTGTGGTCAAACCTCTTCCCTTTGGTCTTGTTTGTCCAAAGGAGGCTTTGTTCTGAGATTGCATGGTATGACCTTGGGGTGAATTTGCTTGGACATCCATTCCTGAGATGACTGGTAATGGTCTTGAGTGCTTTCTACTTGTGAAAATTCTTTCTCACTAGAAAATGTTGGACATCAAATTGTTTGAAAATAACTGCATAACCACTCCAGATTAATAGGCAGCAACCATTGCTTCTCTAAGATCATTGCTAATATGTTTCCCCTTTGGAATTGTGTTAAAACACACCTGAATGCTCTAACCAGCAAATGCCCAATTAGGACGCGGTCAGAGTTATGTTTCATTCTGTCTCAGTTCTGCAATATAGCAGCTGAAGGAGGTATTTTAGGGCTCAAGTTGTAACCTTGTAGTAAATCTGATGCACAGTCCGCCTCACTTCTCATATTTATTTTGCAAGGCAATGCTAATTTGTAAACGTTTGTACTACACCTAACCCCAGGGAACAGGCTACAATATTTTAAACCCAAGAAAACAAATGTCTAAGAGTACCCCAGTCAAATACTAGACCTCAGTCGAAATGAATAACTGTGCCAATGTATAGCTTTTGCTGTTACTGCTCCATTCAGACTGACCGCCTTAATTTGGTGGTAATAGAAAATAAAATAGGATTTCCCAACAGTTGTTCTGTCAGACAATTAACATACCTGTAAGACTTCCAAGTGTGAGTTTTCTTCTACCAACTTTCTCTACAAGCCAAACGCCAACAAATGTGAAACCAAAGTTTGTAAATGCCGTAATAGCTGAAAGCCAAATAGCAAGTCTGTCATCATCCACACCTGACATCTGCAGAATTGTTGCACTGTAGTACCTAAAATACATAAAAACAGCAACAAATAGTATAGTACAACTGCAATTTACAGCAGAGATGGGCATGCCAGCCTACTTCTGTGGACATGGAGAAACATCCATGTGCAGTTTATGTTTGGTATGCAAAGTCTGGCATCTACACTATGTGCATGTCAGCATGCATTCACCAAGCAGGTGAAGTGGGTCTATTATGCACAAGTCAATGCATTTCACAGATGTGTATTATACAGCAGCTTTTTGCTTCTGTGAAAAAGTGGACAGTCATGTATGGTTTGTGAGAAAAGCAAAACTGCATGTGCCATAAATATAAAGATGGAAAAACAAAGCTTCAGCAATTACTTGGTTAGTATTACCATTTGTAAAAGAAAGAAGTATCTAAATACCATCAGGTGGAATCATACACACACAAAAAATGTGTATAACAAACAGGGGCACTCAGACACAATGTGTGTGCCAACAGTCTCTGCACAGAAACATAACAGCAGATGGTAGCTTCCAGGCTGTTTGCTTACTAGACACCCTACTGTTCATATTGAACATTTTCAGAAACCATACTAACTACATCCGATCAGTGAACAAATATTAACATAATACTTTAATGAACACTTTTACTGGTCTCACGGTAAAGCTATGGTTTAAAATCTAGAATATATCATACTGTAGTCTAGCATGAAAATACTTCTTTCAAGGCATGCCTTGCAACCCTGCAAGAAGTTACTGCCTAAACAGATTCTGTGGGAATCTATAGCACCTTCTTTTTTTCTATTTTATTGTGCCACTATTACAATTATTACAATAAACATTTCAGGATTTGTACGGACAAACCAAACGTTTAATGTATTTCTGCTTTATAGTTCCAGGAGCAGCTTGTATTAGTTCTTGTTTTGTGTACCTATGCTCATTTTTATACAGCTCAACAGCAAATAAGCACTGTTCTGCAATAGCTTTCCTGTCAGCTTTTTGATGCCTTAAATACAAAGACCAGTACAGACAAGCAGAGCCTAAAACAATTCATAGGCTAAGTTCAGCAAATGGTTTCAAATGGTAACCTGTATCACCACTGACAAAATACTAACTGCAACTGCACATTACAAAGCATATACAATCAAATGGTAATTTGTCCCCCCCCCCCTAACAATGTCCATGTAAAGGGAGTACAGCAGTGTCAGAGTGGTGTGGAGTCAAAAGTGATTGCCAATAGAATCTTGTAAACATCTCAGTAAAAATAAAAATCGAAATATAACAAAACACTAATTTAGTAAGGTACATTGTGAGCTTACGTCAACTGTTTTCTCTCACCTCCAGAACTGGCAGCTTCGGTTTGTGGAGGCGAGTGAAAGAAATAGCTATATCTAAGCTAATAGGTTTAAGGCTGAAGCAGAAATGGGTGACAAACACTCAACAACCATGAATAGTGGACAATAGTTTCACAGAAGGCCTAAAAATGCCTTCAAATATCACTTATTTCACAGTAAATTAAAAAAATAAGCAGTTCTCTAGTAAAAGACAAACACTAATTTTCATGAGAATGAAAATACACAGTTGTGTTTTTCTTTTCTAAGCAGACAACCTAATTTGCTTGACAAAGAACTGCTTAAAATTAAGCCTTTTACTTCTACTTTTTAATTCTTTACCATGCCTGTTATGTGTACACACCCTTTTGCATTTGCACAATCTATTGATATGTGCTGTTCTATATGGTGAAATCTCATGAATACACCTGGGTGTCAAGGATGACCTGCTCCTATTGGTTCAACAGAAAGAGAAATCTCATACATGAGTTTCAAATAAGATAGATGGGTTTTCAGGGCCACCGTTTTGTACCAAAATACCAATATTTTACTTGCTATTCATCAATTTCATAGTAAAACATCCAGTGTAAAACATCCACGAATTGTACATAAAATATTGGTTATTTATGTAAGTCCATATATGGTATAACAGGTAAAAGTCCCATCTACCGATGCGTTGCGTGATTCTATAGGCTTCTTCAGGGGAGTTTGTAACAGAGAATCACCATGCAAACATTATAGATGATTGAAAACTATATAATTATATATGAGCTGACAATATTTGTTGATGAATAACATTAGTATTTTGGTTTGAAACCTTGGCCCACAAAAACACATCCATGAGAATTCTCTTTCTAAAGTTATGTATGGATGAGCATGGTATTAGGACCGACCAGTTAGGAGAGCTGCCAAAACTGGAGCTGCTTTTTTCTCCAATGCAGTTTGTTCAATGCAGCACACCACTGCCATGCACTGCATAGAAAGTGTACTAAATTTAGTGTGATGGTGGGCTAATCAAAATGAATGTCAACATAGAGTAATGTGCAAATAACACACGTTGATGTAATGCAAGGTAAAACGTGTATTATTGTGATGCATAAAGATTTCAGAAAGTATTCACAACCCCTTAACTTTTTTCAAATTTTGTTATATGCAGCCTGATGCTACTATAATTTATTTCGTTTATCCCATTTATCTACATTCAGTACCCAATAATAACAAAGTGAAAACAGAATTTTAAACACTGTTGTAACTTTATTAAAAGGGAAAAAAACTGAAATATCACGTTTTACAGTATTTGCATTATTTGCCTATTTGCAACAAAACATTTAGCTTGTGTGTTAAATCCCATTGCCCTTGATCACTACTGAGATGTTACTACGCCTTGATTGAAGTCCACCTGAGGTAAATTAAATATGATTTCAAAAGGCACGCATCTCTCTATAGAAGTTCCCATAGCGGACAATACATACCAGAGCAAAAACCAAGCCATGAAGTAAAAGTACCTGCCAGCCTGATGTAAAGCCAATGGCACCATGTACCATGTTTGGTGGGACTGTCCCAGGATTAAAAGATATTGGGTACGAATATATCAGATGGCATATACAAAAATAGGTAAAGCATTTCCGAAACGTCCAGAAGAGGCTTTGTTGAATCTCAAACCATCAAGTTCTACTAATTTGCCGTTTACATTGTTGACCTATCTATTTATGTCGGCCAGGATGGTATTTGCTAAAGCTTGGTGGTTTTCTAAGCCTAATGTGGAAGATGTTAAGCAGAAAATGCTGTGGTTTTTGGCTAATGAGAAAATGAGGGCAATTCTTAATGACAATATGATAAAATTTCAGAAAGTTTGGGAATCCTGGATTGAGTACTATATGCCTATGGGATGGGAACGTACGTTTTTATTATTATTAACAGTTAGTTAAAGCCCTAAGAAATATAAAGAAAATTTAGAACAAAAAGTGACCAGGTACTTTTTTTTGTGTGTGTTGTTGTTTGTTTTACTTGTTTATTGTAAAAATAGGTTATGTTAGGGAGTAGATAATAGAGGAATAAATAATGATATTAGTTAAGTAGGGGATAAATGTGGTTTGATAGGAATATATGATATGATGTATCAGTGTAAATAAATGTAACACTTTTTTTGGGTGAATACGCAATTTAGTAAAGAAGATATTATTCACAACAGGGAATTGTATTGTTCACAGTGGAATTAACATTTATTAATATTATATATTTATGATGGTAAAAAGATATCAATCACTAAGATAATTTATCTATCCCTATCACTATGGATAATTATTTTTCACTATAATGAAAGCTATTTAAAGATAAAGGATATTGAGTTGAGAAATTATTTTACACTAGGGTTATTTTCCTTTTTTTCCCCTCACTAAAGATATGGGAAATAATATTAGATCCACACAGTGTGGAGAGATAGTTATTTTAATCATTGTGGGTTTCACATTCATTATTTAGAGAAGAGAAAAGAAAGAGAAAGGGAAAGGGAAAAAATGTAAAAAAGGAAAAGGTCACTTATATTGGCAAAATGCCTATTTATTAGAAGGGATAAGCAGCTGTTTCTCTTTAGAATTACCTCTCACAAAGGAAGGTAGTTTTAAGGTATTAGACACATTTAAATGGAACACTAATTGGGATAATTGTTTGACACTGGGAGGATTTTTTTTCTTTAGCAGGGGAAAAATTATTTTGTTATGATGCATATCATTATTGCTATAAAAATTGAAATGTTATAAGAAATGAAACTATGTTGTAATGTTAAGAAGAAATATAAGAATGGATGGAAATATCTATATTGAAGCAAAACGTGGGGATAATTTAAAGAATGTAAACCTCAATGTTGTATTATAGAATATACCTTCTCTTTAATCAACCTTTGTTTGTAAGAAAACAGAAGAATATATGATTTGATAATGTTTATATGAAAATGTAAACTCAATAAAAATATTGAAGAAAAAAAAAAGTACCCGCCTGCAGAGATAAGGTTTTCATAATTCTGAAATGGAAAACGTTTGGCACAACCAGGACTCTTTCAAGAGCTGGTGGCCTTGCCAAACTCAACAACTGAGAGAGAAGGGCATTAGTGAGACAGGTGACCAGGAACCCAATGGTCACTCTGACTGAGCTTCAGAGATCCTGTGTGAAGATGGACTAAGTTCCAATAAAACTGTAGTCCCCTACTGATCTCGGCTTCATGGCAGAGTGGCATATGAAAGAAGGCTTGGAGTTTACCTGAAGGACCAGGCATTGCTCATCATCTGCCCAATACCATCCCAACAGTAAAGCATTGTGGTGGCAGCATCATGCTATGGTGGTGTAAGGAACTTACCTTTCCAGAGAGCCTGCGGCGTCCCTGGGGATCACAGCCACAGAGGGAGACGCTGCTGCAGCGGCCAGCATGGCCGAGGCTGCTGCCCTGCTCGCAGCGTGTCTCTCCCTGCAGGCGGAGGGATCCGTTCTAGCCGAACTACTGTTCGCCCAGGTGGCATCCCCAGGATCCCTATAGAGGTGAACTGAGAAAGTCCTGTTTTCAGCACTCCTGCGGATGTGCAAAGTAGGGCACGTCCCAGGGGTGCTGTGGGAAGAGGTGCGCACGCTACCACGTGTGCCTCTTGTACCTCAGCTGCCTCGCCGCGGGACGGGACATAGTTTGAATTCCCTGTGGCCAATTGGCCGCAGGAGATTTAGTTATCCTCCAATCAAATGGCGCTGACCTTGGATTGTTTGTGACTACTCTTGCCTGCTGCCTGCCCTGACCTCAGATTGTTCCTGACCTGCCTTTGCCTTACCCTTCTATACCACACTTATTAGACTGATTATCTGTGATTAACCCTTGCCTTGTTTCATGACTACAAATAAAGCTTGACAAAAGCATTCTTGGAGTTGTGGTTCTGTGGTTTGTGTGCCCAGGCGCATTACAGGTGGTGTTTATTTAGCAGCAGGGTCTGGGAGGCTGGTCAGGGCTGAGGGAAAGCTGAATGAAGCAAAGTACGGAGATATTCTCAATATAAACCTGTTCCACGGGGCTTAAGACCTGAGTAAAAGGTTCCTCTTTCAACATACCAATGACCTAAAGCACACAATGAAGAGAACACAGGAGTGGTTTAGAGCCAACTCTGTGAATGTCCTAAAGTGGCCCAGCCAGAGCCCAGAACCCTATTGAACATCTCTAGAGAGATTGAAAATAGCTGTCCATTGACATTCTCCAATAAACCTGACCGAGCTTGAGAGGATCCCCCTCCCCCCAGTCCAGGTGTGCAAAGCTTGGTGCATCATACCCAAAAAGACTTGAGGCTGTAATTGCTGCCAATGGTGTCCCAACTAGATACTAAGAAAAGAGTCTAAATACTTATCTAATTGGGGTATTTCATTTTTTTTTCTTTGTTATACATTTACAAATTTGTCTAAATTTTGTTTACCCTTTGTTGTTATAGGGTGTAGATTACTGAAAAAAATTAAATGATTGTAGCATCAGGCTCCAACATAACAAAATTCATAAAGTAAAGGGGGAGCTAAATACTTTCTAAAGGCACTGTATGTGAAACTGGTTTAATGCTCCAAAGCTTTCATGAATGTTTAAAAGGAAGGAGCAGGTAGGGAGAGGGTAACCAAACTGGTCTGAATTAAACGACCACAGACATTTTCTCTGACAACAGAAACCACAAAAAAAGAAGAAAGGTTTCAAACCTTGTCTATTTTACAAATGTGCTTTTATTGCCCCCCCACCCTGTGTGTTACTCATTTACTGTCTATTAGAATTCTTGGGAAAATGAGAAAAATCTCCAGAGTGGAATTTCTCCACTAAACACAATATAAAAGGTTGCAAAAATTTTATACATATTTTATTATATGTTTTTATGGCCAGGGTTGCAACGATTTAAACCTTTACAACAAAAAAATGTAAATCCAAATTTCTATGTAAAACACAGGACATTTTGAAAAGCTAAGTACAAGAAAATGATGTATCAAGCAGAGATTTGAAACATGAGCATACAAATGTCATCTTCCATTTTATAATTAGCACAATGTAAAGACATAGTTCTCCCCAGAGGTTTTTGGCTGGTTGCTCCGCCCGGCTGATTTGAATACCCCGCCCAGCTCTCCTCGGCAGCTCTCATCCTCGGATGCACGGATCTCTGTGAGGCTGCTGTGTGCTCTGTGTCTGTGCTGCCGATGAGAGGTGAGCACACAGTTCAGCCTTCATGTGAAGGGGACACAGGCAGCCCCGCCCCCATCTCATAGCACGGGTAATATGTGTGCCATTAGAAAGAATGATTTTTTAGGGGAACAGTGACTTTTAATGCAAGCTCGCCAGTGTAAAGCTGTCGGAGATGCGCGGCTCCGGCCGCGAGCTCTTTCAGTTGCTGAATTGCGCTACGGCATACGATTTCGGATCGCGAATACGAATGCGCGAGCGAGCTTCCGATTTTGCTTGATGAATCAGCCTCAATGAGTTTACAGTAGATCACTAGATCTTAATCCATTACTGCACCTCTCAAATTTGTTAGAATTGGAGAAATAGTTGAATGCACATGAAGCCAACAAATCTGCAACAAACGGAAAGATGCTATGTCAATATGGACCAGAATTCCTGGGGTGTGCCAAAGGGGTTTCAACCCAGTTATATATTGGATATAACTATATATAAATCTATGTTTAATGTCCTTGATTACATTTTGGTAATAATTCTCGTTCTTTGATTCTAGTACAATTTTCCTATTTGTGTCTTTCAATATGAAAAAACAAAACAAAAACAAAGTTGATTTAAACTGAAAGTTCAGTTTGGTTTTAAAAAAACATTCACACGGTAAACCACATCTGTCTGGCTTATCTAATATGTGCTGTACACATCAGACATAAATGTGAATATAAATTTCATGGAAATGCATGAGAAGCCTCCTAAAGCCAATTTCAAATAGTTCAAATTGTCATGTACAGCCATGAGGAAATGAAAGTACATCCTTTATCAATTCTAAAGGGGATGATAATTCTCAGGAGATAAAAAAAATCACCTGATCCTATTGGGTATACACAACCTCAGAAAAAAACACATGCCATAATTCACCGCGTGAATAATTATTTAACAAAAAATAAGTCAAAATGCAGGAGCAGTGTGGGAAAAATTAGGTACACCATTATCACTTCCATAGGGTATGTGGCAGTGAGGTGCTGCTAAACAAATGCACTTGATTAACAGATCATCAGACAGTGGGATCACCTCTATAAAAGCAGACATTTTGGCAGTTTGCTGGTCTGGAACATTAAGTGTGTGTTAACACAATGCTAAGGAGAAAAGAAAATTATATTACAGACACAATTGTTGCTAAACATCAATCTGTGAAGTGTTATAAAGGCCATTCCTAAACAACTTGAAATACATCACTTTACAAGAGAGCTGCCAATCTTCTAAGGAGAAGACATCACTGGGAAACTTACCCAAAGGTCAGACAGTGCAATGCCTAATTAGGCAAAAAACCCAGGAGATAAATCCAGGACTCTGCATGTCTCAGTTAGCATGTTAAAGCTCATGACAGCAAAAAATATAAAAAAAATTTATTTTTTGGAAGGGTTGCCAGGAAAAAGTATCTTCTCTCAAAAAAAAAAAAAAATGGCAGCACAGGTTAAGTTTGCAAAGATGCATCTGAACAAGCAATAAAACTTCTGGAACCAACAGACTGGATGGAAGTAGAAATGTTAGGCCACGATGCACAGCACCAATTTTGGTAAAAGCCAAACTCAAAGTATGACTGTCGGATTGAACCCTTGCCTGGAGCTGAGATCTTGTTTGGCAGTGATTACCCTCTTTCAGATCCTGAGCTTGCTACCCTAAGGGAATATAATGAGAATCTGAAGAAGGGATTCATCCAACCGTCCACATTTCTGACTAAAGCAAGCATATTTTTTGTGGGGGGAAAAAATTATGGAACTCTTCATACTTGCATTGTCTTATCTTAATAAGATTGCAATAAAGAACCACTATTCAAGTTTTCCTATCAGAACTCCGGCAAAGGCTGAGGTTGGCTAAGGTCTTCACCTTAAAAGTGAGAAACTGTATCCAGTTTGCAGGCCTGATCTTATCCACATAGGGGATAGCCACAGATTCTAAAAGATATCCCTAGCGTTAAATTGGCCAGCTCCCACTAACTGAAAGGGCATCCAAGGATCTTTAGGTTTTGCAAATTTTTATCGCAAATTCATCAGCCATTGTGGCCCCACTTACGCAGGTCACAAGCCCATATTTGTTCCCTTCTCCTGGACTTCCGAGGCCCAGCTACTGTTCGACTGATTAAAGTCTCTATTCATATCTGCTCCCATCCTAAAGCATCCCCTTTCTACCTTTCGTTTTGGAACTGGATACCGCCAAGTCTGCTGTCAGATTAATCTTGTCCCAACAAACCGGGCCCAAAGCTCCATTACGTTCGCTCTCATTCTTCTCTCGAAAATTGAGCACCACGGAGAGGAACTATGACTTTGGTTATCAAAAGATATCACCTAATAAATGGGGAGGAGTGGTGATATCTTTTAGAGGGACATGCACATACAATCCTCATTTTATAGGCTACAAAAACTTGAGTATTTGAGCAAGGCTAAGAGGCTGAATCCTCGCCAAGCTCCCTGGGCTTCCATGCAACATTCCGTCCTGAAGGAAAAAATACAAAAGTTGACAACCTTATGCCGTGTTTTTATTGAGGACCAATCCCCCACACTTCCACCAGCAAAGAACTTTCAAATGTGTCAGTCAGACCTCTCATAAGCCAAATCAAGAAAGCCTTGTGCACTAACACATTCTGCAGCATTCTGTGCCTGTGTGCCCAAGAGAGCTCTCAAGTTTAGCACTTGCCTACCTTTGCTGATCTCCCTTTGCTGATGGTGGGGCTAACCCCAGGGCCATAACCTGGCTAGACTTAGCAGCAAAACGCACAATAGTCACACAAAGATTACCAGCCCATCAACCCATGCAGGGTAGGGTGTTCTATTGAACACCGGATGCTGCTTAGACTTTGCGCATCGGGGGATCCCATGTCACTGCCAGAAGAGGGATCCGAACATCATTAAGTCAACCATAAACTCCTTTGTATACCAAAGTGTTCTATGTGAAAGTAAAGCTTGGCTAAAAATTAATCTTGCAACAAGAAAATAATCCCAAACACACTAGCAAATTAACAACATAATGATCTAAAAAGGAGAATCAGGGGGTTGCAATGGATCAGTCAAAGTCCAGACCTCAATCAGATTGTGGCAGAATTATAAGAGCTGAGCATAAACAAATGCCCACAAAGCCTAATAAACTGAATCAATGTTTGGTGCCATTGAGAGACTAAAAATGTCATTGAGAAAACGCCTATTTCAAGTCATTGTTTTTGAATGTGGTTTGACAAGCTGAGTGTATTTTCTTTTTCTCGTGACTGTAAATGGCTAGCATTCTAGCATTAGGATTATACTGATTTTTACCTATTGGATGGGTGGTCTTTATGGGTGCAGATTTAAATTACTTTAATAAGGTGAATAACAAAACAATATACACAAAAATTAGGTGTTAATGCATCTGAAATTGAAATCTATGTAGGAGAATTATGGTGAATTTGTACCTATGAGTAAATGAATTTTTACAGTTTTGATATTTCTCTGCATTATCTACTGATGGCCTTCTTGATTGCAAACCAACAGATGTGACTGTGCACGACAACATGAAAGTCATTAGGGAAATGAAAAAAAAGGGCTTCAGACTCATCTTCTAATATGATGTGATCTAACTTTATAAATGCATTTATCTTTAATAAAATGTAATTGAAAATACTGATTTAAAGTCAGTTTCAAATTGCAAATCACAGATTATCAACATTTCTGTCACACATTAAAGGGTCTGCTAAGGTAATGAGGCTGTTTTTTTTGTTTTTTAAGTGGTTTATACATATATATTTTTTATTGTCTAATAGTTTTTAGTTATTACTGTAATATTTTCCTAAAAGGCTTATTGATGCAAGTCCCATTTTACTTTGTTTCATATTTATATATTAGGTCATAGCACAACCACTATGATGCATAACTGAGCAGGAAGCAAAGGGTATACATGCAAAAATCAAAAATCGCTCCTCTACATGCATTGATATTTACAAAGTATTTTAATTCCTTCAGAATTATCACAATATGAACCTTTAATGCTTTTGGGGTAAATCCCTGTGAAATTGTCTTAACGGATACCTAGTTACAAAATTATTTGACAGCATTATCAAAAAAGTTTTAAAATAAACGCTGTCAGCACAGCAATTTTGTAGGGAAGGATCCTACAAGCTACCACCCATTCTCATTATTAAAAGTGAGAAACATTTTTTCTAAAATACTTGTAATTATCAGAATCTCTTTCTGACAACCTATTTGGATCAAATGAAATTTGTGAAATCGAAGACAGCACCCCAAGTACTCAATTAGCTAGATGCTATGCTTCTGTCAACTAATGCAGAAAAAGCCTTTGAAGAATGTATCTGCAAACAAAGAATTGACAATTTTTATCCCAAACTTTATATTGTTAATAAATTCAGTAAAAAGTAACTGTTCAAATTTAGAAATGAGGAGCACAAGGAGTACACCACTAACAACCTTAGACCATCAATCATAGCAATATGATTGTCTATCTATCTACAAATTAAATGTTTTGTGCCTGAAGACCTGTACTTACACAATAAACATCTGTGGGATACTGCATCAGAATACATGGATACTTTATCAACTGTTACTCCATTGTCCAAGTGTTTACTTACTTCCTCATAAAGAGTATACTTTTTTGACAATTTTCTTTATTGAATCCGTGCGGTAATATTTTTTGTAAAAAAAAATTCTATGTGGTTCTTTCTCAAACTCTCTTGTAATTTTCCAACTATAAATAGTAAATTGATAGGTCTGTGGTTACTTTACCGGCATTACGCCAATCCATTAGTACCAAGCCAGTGATTGAGTCTCTAAAATTTGGAAACCATGGCTTTGAAATAATTGAGCTTAGCTTTTTTAAAACATGTGGGTGTAATCTATCCGTTCCTGGTGCCCTATTACCTTTAAATAGGTCTAATGGTTGCTTGACCATATCATTTTGGAGTCACTGTGTTTTCCTTTAGGCTGTGGCAATGATACATCAGATTTAAGCTCCACTATTTTCTAATATGTACACAGAGCTGAAAAGGGCAATTTATAAATTTGCCATTTCTTTGTAAGGGTCTTGTAAGGGTCTATTTGCTTAGACCTGATCTTTCTGCTATTAATATATTAAAATTGGACATGCTGAAACTTGATTTACTGCTCAAAAATAAACCAGTTTACAGCACATGGAAATGCAAAGGAAATCTGTTTCAACTGCAATTATTTTCTTTCAAAAAAAAAATAAAAGGTGGTAAAATAGGTTTGTTGGCTTTATTTATGGCACACTTGTTATGGATCATTTACTTACTTAAATTACTGAAATCTACACCTTCCTTATTTTGTTAGTTGTACTACAAAATGTTTTTGTTTTTTTTTAGCAAAAATAGTGTTTTTGAAATTGCCTTCTCAGCACTGTCCTACATGTGAACTTGAAAACTAAAAAAAATTGTTTTAACTTTATTTTATTCTGTTGATTGCTCTTAAAAGCTTTAAAAAGCCAAGCAACACATTACATGAAACATCATGAAGTAATCAACAACACCCTAAATATTTGCATTCACCCAAGTTTTCTTTAATAGGATTAATTACATCAAGTTGAACCTGTAGGTCCCAAATATAATACCCAGAATACACAGAAAGACCTTCCTGGTCACATCAACCTAAGTTCTAACCAACTCAGCCAAATGTATTCTCCACCGTCTTACAATGTGCACACAAAATTCCTCCCGCCCTGGTCAACTGACTTGGTTACTGTACATTCCTTCCTTGCCACCTCAACCTACTGTTCACAACGGATCCCTCTTCCTCCCCTAAACACTGGTTACAGTCCATCCTTTCCCAGCCAACTTAATTTCCAGACAAAGCACAGCCTTTCCCCAGATTTGCAGAACTTTTAAAATTATATTGCTGCTGTCTGTTGAGGGAAAAACCAGACTAGAATCTCTTCTTTCTTTGCTAGAATGTTAAAATTACACATTTTATTGAATAAAAGTAAAAGAATGTCATGCGTTCCCCTCCCAAAAAATCCACATCACTTTTCAAATCAATAGGCATAAAGTAGAAATGTAAATAATGTTCCAGTGCTCAAGGTGTAAACAATTACTAGCCACGTAAAGTTTAAAGTAATTCCTCCACTGTTCTCATTTGCTAAATAATACCGGTGTGTTCTGTATCCACTAATATTTATTGTACGGTGTGTAACATTTTACCTTAAGGACAAGCGTGACACAATCAAATATGACAAGTTATTGTGCAAACCTTGCAAAGGCTAACTGGCTCCATATGCTAGCCCCCTCTAGCTCCCTGTTACATCATCACGAAAAAGGTTGACATATTTTTTTCCATTTTCTCATGCTTCACTACATGCTGCCTCAGTCAATTATTCCACTTTATTTTTTTGTTATATCAGTTGTAATATCTCATGTACTTGCAAGCTATAATTTTTTGAAGAAAACATTTATAAAATCTATCACTATGGTATGTTATGCGGTCAGTTCTCCACTGCTAAGCAAAAGACAATCCACAATTAATTTGCTAAGGTACTGTGCCTCTGGAATCACAGGTTCTACTAATGTGTCCCTAAACATTTTTTTTTTTAAACAGAAGGGGTAAAAGGGGTATTTATATGTCCTTCCCTGGGGCATGATTACCTGCGTACCTTTAATTTGTATTTATGAAGTTCCATTTTTAGGACGTCCTGCTTAAAGACTTGATGCCAGTGTACAAGCTCAAAATGGGAATATCTCAGGAAAGGGTATTTTCAAGGACAAAGGCCAAATTTACATAAACGGTTTCCCCTTCATTCGAATGCAGCAGTTCATGCTAGAGCATTTTTGAGTGTTGTGTTTTTGTGTTGCAAAGAAAACAAAGGATAAAGCATTTGGTGACTCACACATTTATAAAATAATCTCCCTGATTTAAAATGCATGGGAAAAAAGACCAAGATAAAAAAGATATTTGGTACTTTAATTCTTTGGGCCAGCGATTCACAGCATGGCTTGAAGTAACCTTTAATTGAATGTAACATTTTTTGTAACATTGGGGATTGTTAGTCACAAATAAAGATTTAATTTTTTTGGTTAGAAAAAAATTCAATTAGAAGTGTAAACTTAGGGGTACATTTAAATTCAGTTAAAATGATATTCCCTGCAGATGAGGAAACCATTTTCTACAACAGAATCAGTTTGTTTTGATTTTTGTCAAAATCACAGTATTTATTTTCAATAAACTAGATGACCACATGTGATTAGTTTAATAAATAAATGTATACAGTGCATATGTTATATCTGAAGGGAACCTGTAGGTTTCTCTGCTTGTTATTTCTGTCCTAGGGCTGTTTTTACTGGGAATCTGTAAGAGCAGGATAGGGCAAACGCCTAATTCCAGGCCCCACATTTTCCTAAGGCCCACAAGGCTATTTAGCGCACCCAGTGCTAAGCAGCAGGTGGCTGCTGGTTAAACTAGCTGTGTGTCAGCCTGTCTGTTGCTGCAAAAAGAATTTGTTTATGCTAGCCAGGAAGCTGAACAGTTTATTTATGGACTTTTGTTATCATTGATACTAAACCCTGTGAGGGGGGGCTGTATTTTTATTGTTTTTTTGCTAAATAAATACAGGAAAGGGCCCTAAAGTAAAGTTGATGTTGAAAATTGTTTTTGTTCTTTTGTGGCTTTTGTTTTTCAAAAGTGAAATTTTCCTTTGTTTTCAGTTTTAATGATAAGGAAAGAAATATATTTCACATTTACATGCAATGAATAACACATACACTTGAAATTAATTTTTAAAGCAAAATGCAGCAGAATGAGACATAATGTCTGCTCAAATCCATCTAAATGCAGTCACATTGATTGGGAGGCGTTTCATAATACAGATGGACAATGACCCAAAACATACAGCCAAAGCAACCCAGGAGTTTATTAAAGCAAAGAAGTGGAATATTCTTGAATGGCCAAGTCAGACACCTGATCTGAACCCAATTCAGCATGCATTTCACTTGTTGAAGACTGAACTTCAGACAGAAAGGCCCACAAACAAACAGCAACTGAAAGCCACTGCAGTAAAGGCCTCGCAGATCATTTAAAAGGAGGAAACCCAGCATCTGGTGATGTCCATGAGTTCTAAACTACAGGCTTTTCAACCAAATATTACAAATGAACATTTTATTTTCAGCTTTTTAATTTGTCCAATTACTTTTGAGCCCCTGAAATGGATTGTGTTAAAAAAAAAGGCTTTAGTTCCTCACATTTTTATGCAATCTTTTTTGTTCAACCTACTGAATTGAAGCTGCAGATCAACTGCATCTGAGTTGTTTCATTCTTTTAAATGGTATTTATTATATTGTTAATAAAAAAAATTATTTTTTACTCTTGTGATGTTGATTGACAACAAAAAGTCTGGTATGCTATGCTACCCTGTCTGCTTCTTTGAATTCTAATAAGATCTAACACACTTCTAATATCCCAATTCCTCTGGAATGGGGAGGTGTAAGAAACCAAAAGTTTAGGTGGGGAACATCTGTGGCTAACATCCTCTAAAATGTCCTCAATATGGATTCATTAGAACATAAAAATCTGAGCACTAAACCAAATTGGGGTTCAGGTACTGGAAGGGTAAAGTCATAGTTTTTTTATCTTGTGATGATGCTTTGGTGACGAAAGTTTGGGGGGTGTTAGCCACAAATGTCTCCCCCTTGCATCTATATTTTTGTTTACCTGCATTTCTTTGTTTCAGAGAAATTAGGGTTGAAGGTGTCATGGTAATATAAATTTTAGGGGGTTTTTACAGGTGTCCTCCACTTGGACCTACATTTTCGGTTTCTTACACCTCCCCATTCCCCATAAAGGTTTAAGGAAGAGACGCAGACAGGATAGCATAGTAGGACACTTATAGTTTTGTGAAGGGTAGCTATAAATTTAGGGGCCCCAACTCCTTGCTATGTAAGTGGCTCCAGGGTCCCCAATTTGCATATTCAGTTTTGGGCTCCTAGATGCACTTGCCTTTGAAACAAAAACCCCAACATTCAATTTTCACAAGTTTTTAAAATTGTGACCCCCCATTTCTTGAAATTCTTGGTTGCTAGAAGCTGTGTGGGTCCCCTGTATAGCCTTAAAATTGATTCATGAAGTCATTACGACTTAGGAGATATGAAGTTTTGAACACAGTGAGTTGTTAAGCTGCAGAATACGACAAGCGACCTGTACACACACTATGCTGACAACTTATACATGCCCATTGGCAGCCCTGCCCCCATCTTGCTATCACACGCATGATGTTCTTAAAGCATCACCACATTTTTAACATTATATAAAAAGGTGACTGAAATGCCCTGTATTTTGCATTCTCCAATAAACTTCAATCAAGAAAATACATTGACATGTTAAAAATAAAGTCGAATAAAGGAAATTTCATGAACACACATATAGGTTAGACCAGTGAGTTAGTTAACAGTACAGTTTGTTCTTGTTCTTTTTAGCATAATCTAAACCTCTAATGATCAAAACACAAGAATCACTTGTAAAATAATTGTTAGTAATTATGCATGTGTGTAAAATATTTTTATTTCACATTGATGCATGGGCAATATTCTCCTACAGACTGTCAATTTACTAGGAGTAATACCCTTAGGGATATAATAAACTCATTTTATTTAATAACAAAAAAATGTCGCCTTTGAATATGCAGTATAAACATAGGTTTAAAAAAATGCTGTTTGCACAAACTTGTAAGCCTGCTGAGATCTAGTTGCAGTAAATACATCAGTTTTTACTATGCATGTGTTTTTATAAGTGAGCATCAAGGCTGAATAAAATTTGCATTAGCTGTTTACATGCATAGTGCAGTATTTGGGATCCCATAACAAAACATGCTATTTTTTTGCGTCAGATCATTCTTTTTAAAATGACAACTTATCTTTAGGGTTTTGCCATCCAGCTATAATTTATCAAATGAACAACTGATTAGTCCTAAAGCAATTGCACACAACTGTCTTAAGATGCTTCATAGACATTAGGTTTGATCAGATCTGAACTAAAAAGACCAGACCAGAAGACTGTCATCAAAGGTCCGTTGCAGGTGAAGTAAAATCCTGACAAAAAAACATGTTAATAGAGACTGACTGAAAAGAAGGGCATACTTTGTCTTAACACCTAAGTGACTTAAATACGTACATGACTGTGTTGATACCAGCCAGTTGTTGGAACATTTGCAATCCGCAGCCAACAAAAAGAGCACGACGTGTTGGAGGGTATGTTAACATTCTGTAAATAACAGGTCCTTGAAAAAAATAGAAAGAAGAAAAAACAATTAGCTTTCTAAAAAAAAATAACAACCAAATAACATGTTACATTTGTGTATTTGTACATTTCTGAGATATCACATGTGCAGAATAACATATGTATTTAACTTAATAGAAGGTAATCTGTTATTTATAAATCTCTGATAGACATCAAAGCCAGGAGGGCAATCCACTTTTTCTTTTAGTCACTTTGAAAACAAATAAACAAATCTTCTAGTACACCTGCTCTTTCTCTGCATGCAGTCGTGCATTTCCTGCAAACTCCTTAGACAGAAAAGCATGCTAACAATTATGAGCAAAAATTATTGTACAGGTGGTAGGAGGGGATAGGTAGGCTTTGATATTAGTAGAAAGCACATTTTGCTTTGTTTAAGCAAAAAAAAAAAACAATATTTTGTCCATTTAACAAAGTGTCTCTACAATGGTACAGTAGTTAATTTAGGCTGGGTCTACACGGACGTTTTTAAAAATGCTTGTAAACGTTCCTACTGCGTTTATATGCACTTTTATTAGAAAACGTCTATACAGCATTGTAATCAATAGAAGCATTTACTTGCCTTTTTTTAGGCATTTCCCAGCGTTAATCCTTTTTTTTTTTTTTTTTTTATTTGCAGGCAGCGTTATAGTTAACGTTCATAAATGTGCCTTAAGGAAACATCCTGGTGTAGATTAGCCCTCTGGAATGCATGGGAATTTCAGTGGGCTTTTAAAGCCTCAGTTTAAACCCTGAGGAAACTGTCCGTGTAGACTAAGCCTTAGGCCCTGATTTATTAACCTTCCCCAAAGCTGGAGAGAATACACTTTCAGCAGTGAAGCTGGGTGATCCCGCAGACCTGGAACGGATTTCCTAAAAGTACTTTGCTATTTGATAGCCAATGTTTTCACTCCTGGAACAGATCAATTCCAGGTTTGCTGGATCACCCAGCTTCACTGCTGAAAGTGTATTTTCTCCAGCCTTGGAGAGCTTTAATAAATCAGGGCCTTAGTCTCAAAAATTCACACACACATACACATCTAAATTTTCTTCTATATATTTTTTTCAGATAGCATTTGTCATTTCAAAGAAACAAATGCAAGAACCATTTATCAATATCTTAAAATTAGAAACTAATCTAACATTAAAAAGGATGATATATTCATGAGTATGGAATGAATATTCTCTTTTTTAAACAAAAGATCTATGTATAATTCAAAGGCTACAGTATGTCGCTTAGCAACCTCATTAATGCAGAAATACATGGAGAATGAAAAGACAATTATTAATATCTGACTGCAGCATTTCCAGCATTTCCAGCAATTCAAAGGTAAACTGCAAAAACACGTTACCTTACTCACATGTATGATTTTTGTTTTTTTATGAAGTGCAAAATATAGGTAGTTTACTTGTTTGAATTGATCACCTAAATGCAACCATTTTAAAAACACATTGTGGCTATTTTAAGGCTAAACCTTGAAAAGAAACATTAATGGAAAAAAAAAGAACTTTCATCAATCAAGTTCAGGGCTCACCAAATTGTGGGAATTGCCATACTGATCTTCATATTTTGAGTATGCACATTTTGAAATCAGGAAATCAGACAAGGCATTCTTATGTGACCTCTGATCCCTTAAACTTTATTTTGTTTCAGACACATAATAAATAAATCAGGCTAAATATAAATATCTTTCATACTCAAAAGTCAGAACAATTAGAAAAAGACAAAGTGTACAAATCCATGAGTAAGCCTAATCATTACTGCTTTTCCTTTAAGTACAACTAAAAAAATCCTGTATTTCAGTCTTAAGAAGTACCAAATCCAGTTGCTATGTGATGAACAAGATTCTTTACTTCCTCCAGTCAAAAACTCTTTTATTGGTGCCTCACTTGCTACTTCTTCCATAATCTGCAGTGGGAGTATTTCAGGTAGTGTTGTTAATCCCAAAAGCAACGGGCAGGACCAGGAGCAGCCAAGGTGCTGATTATGAAGACTCAGTGGGCCTGATTTAATAAAGCTCTCCAAGGCTGGAGAGGATACACTTTCATCAGCAAATCTGGGTCATTCAGCAAACCTAGAATGGATTTCTTCAAAGTCATTTACTACTTGCTAACAAATGTTTTAAATCCTGGACCAGATCCATTCCAGGTTTGCTGGATCACCCAGCTTCACTGTTGAAAATGTATTCCCTCATAAGAGAAGGCAACCCTGCTCTGAATTCAGGATCTGTCCAGCATTGTTGCTATACTCAAGAAGTTGATCATGAAAATTATACCCAGTCAGTATTTACTATATATATAGTGAATATATATCAGCAACTTTAATGCTACACAGCTATATAGGTTGAAAAAAAGACAGAAGTCAGAAAATATGCAAAAACCTTTTTCCAGGCAACAAATAATTGTACAACTCTATGAAATGATTTTTATCCTTCTTCATACAAAAAAAATATATAAGAAAGCAATGACCAGATTAACCAATCAGGTTTTTGAAGTTTTTCAATATTTAAACAACCGGAAGCACTTAAGAATATGCTGGAAAAAGCGGATGATTTACTCTAAGGCTTTACACAACATCTACAATCTTAAATACAAAATGATCTTAACTATTAAAGTTAAAGGCTATATACAAGCTATATTCTAACTGCAAAAATGAATCACGATCCAAAGAGCTTTAGGAAGTTTGCTCATTCAATGTTATCCATATCAAACTGCTCCTATGCTGATGACAACGTTATTTGCTTTTCATTGGTAGACTCATGTTTGAACGGCTTTCAGAACTGCAAACACGTAATCAAACAATGACAGCCAGCATCACGTTAACAGTGATAAAAGAATTTGAAATTCATATTTTTTTCATTTCTTCATAGTCTGAGAAGATCATGAAAAGCTTACAACTGTCTATCATCATCTCTTAGTGACTATCTCTGATGCATTATAAATGAAAGCTATGCTCTTGTGTTTAATATTACCTTCTCCATTACAAACAGTAGTAAATCTACATCGGGTTTACCAATGTACCTAACCCCATTTAAAACACACATACGTTCACACAATTTAAAAAATGTTTTTACAGCAAAATATATTTATCTACACCCACTGTCCAATAACATAAAATCTGCAATGGAAAATGAATCAATGAGTTAAAAAGGATCAGTTATTTACTAAAGACTCCATGTATGAGAAATTATGTTGCTTGGAGCTCCCTGGATTGTGTCCAAGTGACCTGTGATATAGCAGTTTTGTGCAAACATCAGCACAACATAGGGTGGTTAATCAACTGTGACATTTAAAAGTAATGAAACAAAAAGTGTGAACAACCGACAGAGGCTACAAAGCTATGGGCAACTCACAACTTTTAAATCCAACTTAGCAACATAGAAACTATAAAGCTCAAAGCCTTGCTGGGATCATGTAGAATGAAAAGTCAGCCTTCATATTGAAGCAAAGGCTAAAAACCATGGACAGCTTGGACAACACAAAAACAATGTCAACCGGTGCCAGACGCATAGACTGTGAGGAACCTTGAGGTGCATAGGTCATTTCAATAAAGAAACCAGACAGAAGTCTCTAAAACAAACTTATCATTGTTTAACCTTGAGAAACAAGGGAGAAAAGTATATGTAACTGATCAGCTGAAAAGGAAATAAATGAAAGGAAAAAAAAAATCTCATGGAGTAAGTAAGGCAGAAGTTGCAAGGAGAGCTCCAAGGGACATATTTGACAAATGTTCTAATAGGATGACAATGATCAGCTAAACAGAAAAGCCAAAAGCAGAGATGTGGTCTTTGATTCTATGACATTCAGCTACATAAAATCAAATTCAACAGGGAGGAATCAAAAGGCGGGATTGGGGAGGAAGAGCGAAGCGAAAACCCTGTCTACTTTGGTACTCCAAACACTATACATGTGACATGATTTATATGTATATTTTAGATGTTTGTAATGTATCTATTTATATGCTCATTTGTATTGTATCTTTAGTGCGTTCAAGTTACTGATGAGCTGCATACTTAAAAAAAACCCTGATGAAGCAGAGTTTCTCTGCGAAACGCATTTGGTTGCCAAAAGATCTGTAACAATATCATAAGTCTGAACCTTTGTTTAAAAAAAATGTTTATCCTAGGGTCTATAAAATACACCTACCATAATGTTTCTGGGAGTGTGAATTTTCAACCTACTTTTATATGTTGATTTGTGTTCTACATGTGGTATTATAATAAAAATGTTTGTTTTTAAAATCTACTTACAGTGTATGTGAACTGCCTTAAAAGTCCCATTTATGTAGTTTGTTATTTATGTCCAGAAAACTCTTTAAAAACTAATTTTCTATCTTGTACTCAAAACTTATCCTATGTTTGACATTTCCTTTTAATTCTCGCATGCTTAACATTTGATTCATTTTTTTTAACTGATTATCGTGCTAGTAATGACACAATTGTGCAGATGTCAAAGCAGATGCCTTCCTGATGGCACAAGCAAACTATTGAGTGATTCCTTTCATAACAAAAAGGAAACACGATAAGGAGTCAACTGTTAAATGAGTTTGTGAATTTCAGAGTAAATAAAGCAAATCAGAGGATCTGAAACTGTATGTTTTCTTCATACACATCAAGGGATCACACCATTATTAGGACATTAGTTATATTTGTTATATTAGTTAATATTTAGTATATTGGGACAGGTTTAATGAGCTGTAGCATACATCAGAAATATTACATTTCTGTAAACTAGCAACCTCTAAAAACATTTAACACACTAATGAAAAATCAGTGTAAATAAGTCAGTTGATCTATACCACAATATAGCCAGGCACTGGCATTCTGGGTACAGGTTTCCACTTAAAACTCATGCGCTAGAAGAATTCAAAGCTGTAGGATCTAATTAGAGCAGAATTTCTATTTTTTTTAACATGGGGGAACCCCCTGAAATAACTTTTAGGCCTTTGGCGAACCCCAGTTATAACTACTTTATCCACAACTTACAGTAAGTTAGTGTGGTAGTCAGTGGGAAGAACGTCAAATACTGGGAAGAAATAGTCAAAAAGATTATTGGTGTCAGTTAAACTGCCCTGAAACTCAGCGATTGCTATGGTTCAAGAAACCTCTAGCAAACTTTGGAGGAATCTTAGTTGAGAAACACCGCGCTAGAGGGAGACTAGGTGGCTAGAATATATGGGATTTAGTCACAAAAAATATATTTTGCAGTAGAGGTCAGGTTGTAAAGATTTTTCGAATATGTGCCACATCCCAATGGAATGTCTTAGGCTTACAAGTATCACAAACAAAACAGGGGACTTTTTGGGCACAGAATTTAAAATAGATGAAAATATAACTTTTATTTTAGATAATTTAAAACACAAGTAAAAGGCTGACAATATAACTACACAAGTAAAAACAAAAATATTTTCACATCATAGCAAGGTCTCATATAGGTTAGATGGAATTTTTTACTTTTATTCTACGCGTTTCGCAGGTTTAAACCTGCTTCATCAGGAAATTATTGAGACCTAATGACATACAAGAATTAACAATGTCTAGTTTACCCTTATTTTATAACAATATTAAATACTTTCAAATAGGTATTTTTTACATACCACTTCTTTATTGACAACAACACTCTAAGGTGGGTATCTCCTCCAAACAAAAAAAGCACTGACTTTAGGCCAGGCAGCAGAGTGGTATAGGCTAGCAGGTGAGGATTATCTCATATCTCCTTAGTAAGTCACCTAAAATTGTTTTACAAACAGTTTTTAGATTATTCACATAGACCGTTATGTCAAGTGTGATTGGCTACCAGGAGATACCTATAAGTCCGGAACAAGCAGTGTCAAGTTTCTGCCTCTGGTTGATCCACATAAAATATTTCTGCCACCTCTCCATATCAAGTTAGGCTTGTAAAGGCCATGAGTAAAAACTCCATGGGTTTTCAGTACCTTGTTAAGAAGTTTCCAAATATAAACACTGCAAAAATGAATGAAGGGATATTTATAGGACCACAGATCAAGTCTGTTTGGCAAGATGATGTTTTCAAACAATCTCTCTCAGCAGCTGAGCAAGAAGCTTAGGATGCATTCAAGTGGCTGTGTGAAAATTTCCTGGGCAACCATAAGTCTCCAGCATACAAGGAAGGAGTTCAGAATCTGCTTGATTCATACCAGAAACTGGGTGGTCACGTCATTAAAAATACATTTCTTGCACTCACATCTAGAATTCTTTTCGGAAAATCTTGGTATGGTGAGTGACAAACAAGGAGAACGTTTTCACCAGGACACACAGTTAATGTAGCACCGCTACCAAGGTTTCTGGAATGAAAATATGATGGCTGACTACTGCTGGATGCTGTACTGCGACAATCCAGACAAAGTACACAAGAAAATCATACTGTAACCATTGAGTAAGTGCTCAGCAGGCACTTGGGCTATGAGTGGGGCTTAAATCCAGGGGAGGGCACTATCTATCATGTCTGCTTCTATTCACTACAACACTGCACTAATCTGTGGGCATCACTTAGATCATAGGTTCCCAAACTTTGTTGGGTCAGAGTCCAATTTTTCAAGGAGTGATTCGATAGTGCACCCCTTGGATAAAGTACACTATACTATATATTAAAGGATATATATATATCTATATATAAAGGATATATATATTAAGGACAGATTTTTAAAATTATTTTATTAGAAAATATTACCAATGTTGGTGTATTGCTCAAAATATAATTAAAATAAAAATTTATATTAAAAAAATGAATATTATTAGTGTGATAAGCTTGGTGGCTAGTGGGCCGCTATGTGTAATAGGCACCCCGCCAGCTGCCCAGTCCCTCACGCAGCAGTGTCTGCAGATTTGACTCCAGGCATCAGTGAGCGGTACTGAGCGTCTACCCAAAGCCAGGGTTCCATGGCACGAAGAAGGGGTAAACGCAGAGCCACCGCACCACCAGTCTGAATGCAGCCTTAAACTTTGGTGAGCTAGCAAATTTATTATTGAGGCACCACAGCGCACAAACAATTGGTAGTACTATGGAAGTGGCCCCCAGGGGTCCCAAATATGCAAACTCAATTTGAGGACCTTGGTCTTGAAATAACTAATCACCACAATTTTTACTTTATATAGAAGGGAAGATAACCCTTTGTTTTTTTCATAAAATGCATCAAAAAACAAAAAGCCAAAGCCCCTCCCATTCTGTCATTACCCCCGCAGGAATACAGACTGAAGGGAAGCGCAGAGACTCCTGGGATACGCACGTCACGAATTCCAGGAGGCTTGGGTTCGAGAAAATACATGTGCAGAAGGGACTTTTCTGTGATTGAAAAAAGAAGGATGGCGATCTCAAACACGCGCATTTACAAATACAGCAAATGTCAGGGATCTGTGCAAATAAAGTTGTCATCTTTTTCATTTTTACTTTAGGTCCACTTTAATGGAGACGGACACAGCTCTCATACTGCTGTTGTACAAGGAGTAGGAATATTTCACAGTACAAGGTGGGGGGGTAGCACGCAATGACCCACAGCCAAGGCTGTGAATCAAACAGAAGAGGAAGAGCTGGGCAGCACACAGGAAGAGGGGGAAGCAGCTGGTCCTCAACGCCCCCTTATTTTGCACCCTTACACATCTTCAGCGCCCGTTGGGAACTCATGACTTTTGATGAACAGAGGTCAAAGTCAGTAATCCAGCTGCTCCACCACAAGTTCCTTGCTTGGGATTTGGGTATATAAAAGATGAGGGGGACAGAGTGCACAGTCAGTTGGAAGACAAAAATTAGGTATGCTACAAATGGAAGATCAGCCTGCAGACCAATAAGAAAGTGCAAATATTTAGCAGGGTCAACAGGTATTCACTACTTTACAAAAACGGCATAAACAAACAGATAAAATTATTTCAGAGCCTCAAATGAAACAAAAACATTTTGGCTTTACTGACAATTTAGGGTAAATAGAACGGAAAAGAGGGTTATTTTAAAAGATTTGTATAGGTAAAGGTAAAAATTCTACTCACTTGCTTTTTGTAACTGCAACATTAAATGTAATGAAATCTCCAATTGGCAACAGTTGGAACACGGTTTTGCAACATTGTTTGAAATCCATATGAAGTGGGTAATAATGGGCTATTAGGCACTATCAAACATGTAAAACACGATGGGACGGATAATTGAAAATGCTATCATATTTATGTTGATACCAGATTGATACCAGAGCAAAACATATAACAGTTTCACTGCCATGACTACCGATTTGTTCCCCACCACTGATTCTACACAGAGAGTGTTGCTAAAAACACAAGCATCAGGTATTTTGATGTATGTTTAGTTTAATGTATTTTTTCTGTTAATGTAGTAATAATTTAATTGATGATAACAATGAAATCTTTTTTTATGGTTGTAGATTCTTTCTCCTCTCTCCTGAGGAAGCAGATATTTCCGCAAAACGCGTAGAGAATTAACCCAGAATGTATCCCTTTTTATGTGGTTTTATGTATTGGAAATGAGCCTTTTAATGTTAATATTATTCAAATTTTGTTATTTTCATAATAAATGTAGTTGATATTGACCTAAAAAATCCTGCTAAAACAATTGGTGTTCTTCACCATATGTTCTTTTTTTCTGACTTTGAAACTGATCTATAATGGACCTTAAAAAACAAAAGAATATTACAGGAAGGCTTTCATCAGATTTTTTTTTTTTTTTTTATAAAACGCAATGAATAAATCTTCTCAGGAAAATAGTCAAAGGCTTCATTCAAGGTTAGGCCACATATTGCATAAAGGACAAACATGCTCTTTGAAGCTGCTGAAAGGATTGTCAGACATTTTTTATATTCAGAACAAAAGTTAGCTTTATGTTTTTTTAACAAGCAAAATTGCCAATCAAACATGGTCCCCATTACTCAGGTTAGCATAATTTGCTGTATAATTTCACATAAATTTTTTTTTTGCTTAAAGCTGAATGAACAATAACTCCGCTCAAGAGATGCAACATTTGCAGGTTTTCTTGCTGGCATATTCTCCCTTGATTCTCTTAGTTCTCAGGGTTCAGAAAGTATGCAAAACAAAGGATCGCCCAAAAAGCTGAAGTCCATTTAGTAAAAAGCACTGACAAGCAGACTTTTTATTGGCAAAAGGAGCAGTAAAGCATTCTTTGTCAAAATCATTTCAATCAACCTGTCAGCATTTGTTTTTCTAATACAGTTAGGTCCATAAATAATTGGACAAAGACAGCTTTTTTCTAATTTTGGTTCTGTACATTACCACAATAATTTTAAATGAAACAACTCAGATACAGTTGAACTCCAGACTTTCAGCTTTAATTCAGTGGTTTGAACAAAAAGATTGCATACAAATGTGAGGAAGTAAAGCCTTATTTTAACACAGTCACTTCATTTCAGGTGCTCAAAAGTAATTGGAGGAATAAAAATCTAAAAATAAAATGTTTATTTCTAATACTTGGTTGAAAACCCTTTGCTGGCAATGACAGCCTGTAGTCTTAAACTCATGGACATCACCGGATGCTGGATTTCCTCCTTTTTAATGCTCTGCCAGGCCTTTACTGCAGCGGCTTTCAGTTGCTGTTTGTTTGTGGGCCTTTCTGTCTGAAGTTCAGTCTTCAACAAGTGAAATGAAATCAATCCACATCTTTTGTCCTATCTATATTTGTGACCTGATACATAAATACACCCTTGCTTACCTCTCTCACCACCTTGAATGACCTAATAATAAACTCAATTATAATCCTCAATTATAACTTGCCCCCAACCCCTACAGCTTTTTTATGGAGAGAGTTGGAAAAGAGAGTTCTCTAAAGCTTCGACACACTCTCAGGTACTCCATCCCTCAACCTATTAGGCTTGTTCTTACCTATATAAACATATTTGAACAAGCCATTCAAACCCACCTTTCCAAATTTCCCTTATACTATCAATTTGTCACCATTTCCTCTCCCACCTCTTGTAATCTCTATTGGAAAGGGTCCTCTTTCCCTCCTGCAGGTTTGTCACCTGCATCCCCTTTTTATTGTACAACGCAAACATGTTTTAATTGAGGGTTATAGATCCTGGTAGTATATTGGTCCACAACAAACCCTTATTTAGCATGCAGTACTAAACCTAATTGTGGCTTGAAGGGAAGTTAAGGCCTCCATATGCGGATGACCTAATGTTTATTCTTACTAATCAGGTTATTTCCTTGCCTAACTGAATATGCTCCCTACAGGCATATGGTTCTTTAACTTCAAAATTAGATAAATGTTTCTTTAGGTTCCATTATTCATCAATTGGAGCAATCCTTTTCATTTAGGCATACATGGTACACATACCTGCCTTTACAAAAAACATGTATGAATAGAAACAGTTTTTGAATAAAACCTATTTGTGGCTTCTGTTGATTCCCAGACCTCTCCTTAAAAGGTCAAAAGATTAAATGCTCTAGTTTTGATACTATCCATAATGTACCTAGGACAGCTAATTAGTATGTGACTATTCTTGTCCTTTGTCTGATTTATTTGAATTCTTTTTGTAATGTATTTCCTAAAATTATTGTACTGAGTTGTATGCAGTTCAGTTGCAAAAAAGTGTTGATTATAATTTATCATTACCTTTTTGGTTTAAAGAATGTTAAATAGAATTGTATAATAAATACTGTAACATTCCTCCCAATGGGAGCATATCTGGGACACAGCGGCACATGGTGTGGTACATGTTAGTTTTTATGAAGCTAATTATAAACTGTTTACGCGCTGGTAGTTGACACCCGTTAGAATGGCAAAATTCAAATCTGAAATGTCTAATTTGCGTTTCCGACAATGCGATGCAGAGGGTACTTCTTATCATATTTGGGGGACCTGTCTGCGTGGTAAATGGTTCATGATTGGTGTATACCAGATTGTATATACCCTTTTGTCCCCAAAAGAGTATAAAGAAAGATCCCTATGAAGCATTGTTGCTGCTAAAACCACACAATTGTATGAAACATCAACATTTAGACTTTTCAATTTTGTTTTCATAGCAGCCAAGCAAACACTTGCTAAGGCTAGGTCTTCAGGTACCCCACCCTAAACCCCCCCTAGCATTCTAATTCTGTCGGTATTTCCATGCAAAAAGTGTTACATTTTTTTTGCATGGAAATGTATTTTACATCATAGGCTATAATTATAAATATATATATCAGGATTTCTTTGTATTGGAATCAATATAGCCGTTTTGTAATGAATCCGATACAAAATTATTTGAATTCTCCGCCGATCCTCCCGCCCGCACCAACATCACTGGAAAACTCCGGAAAACAACTCTGCAGTTCGCAGCTGAAGATTGAAGAGAGAAGAGGTGTCCCCAGGACCTGCAGGGAAGAGCAGGATTACCATGTTTTGCAGGTAAAATCCACCCCAAGTCACACTTGGTATTACCGCTAGGGGGGTTAAACAAGTAAAATGTACGATTACTTGGTACTAATGAGCTTTTAGCTGCAAAATTAAATAATTCTATGGGAGTTTTCCATAACATTTGGATGCCTTGGATCACGCATTATTTACCAGGGGATTTTAATATGGACCTTTTTTCCTTTTGAGGTTTATTTTGTCTTTTTATTTTAGTATTACTGCAGTTACTTATGGCTAGGTGGGTCTGGGGTCTCATCCTCCTTATTCCCTACCCTCCACCCCTCTCCTTTGTTTTTTGTTTTTCTGGTAGGTATCTTTTATGTTTTTTCTAATTTTTCTTTCAATTGTATATAAAAAATGTTTTTATGTGAATGCGTTTGGTTAGGGTAGGACATATTTAGTGCCTGTTTAATTATGCACA
>NC_092859.1:102053035-102062394 GCF_032062135.1 Pyxicephalus adspersus
GTGTACTGTAGTCTTCTTCATGGAAAAATAAGACATCCCCTGAAAATAAGACCCAGGGCATATTTTGGCATTTCAAAAAATATAAGAGAGTGCCTTATAATCGGGGAAACAGGGTATATATATATTTATATAAATAAATATGCATTTTGTTGGTATTATGTCCATTGTCAGCAAACTTCAACAGCACTTGTTTTTGTTTTTTACGTTGTTCAATAAGCCAATATGTGTTCTGTATATTTTTGTTTTGACTCTTTCTTTTTTCTGTAAACATATGTCAAAATATTCTTGTTTTTCCATCTAATAAAAATTATTGAAAACAAATAGTGTACTATCCAATCTCCTGAGCATGATGTGTAAGGACTTTTATACTCATACCTACATACATGAGTTTTTGAGCATTGGGACCCACTACAATATTTGCAAAGATGTGGAACTTTGATCCTTCTCTATGTTATGAATGGACAAGATTGCAAGTTGAACGATCTTGATGTGCAAAACTAAAATCTTCAATGTGATATTTATTTTTTCCTTGAAGTTTACCCTGATATTTGCAGGCAATATTTAAGATTTGAAGTAATGTATAAATTACACACAAGCTGAATTAAAGGTTTAGCAAATATACTAAAAACAGAAAAAATAAACCTGACATTCAGCAACTGTTTTTGGTAATTTAAAATGAATATAAAAGTGATTTTAATTAAGTTTAATATTAAAAGAACATATTCTTGATTTCAAGAATTACAGTTTCGAAGTGGAAGCGTTCATATAGCCAAGAAATGTCCCCCATGGTTTCTTCAATATTATGCCATGGATATATTTCAATACCAGTTGCTAGGATACATGACAAAAGGGGATTCTGTTTTCACATGGACAGTGATGAGCTAAATAGTTATCTGGTTAGTGACATACTTTGCATATATTTTCACATTTGATACGGTACTTGTTTTATACAAACTGACGTACCAAGATTTTCCGGAAAGAATTCTAGATGTGAGTGCAAGAAATGTATTTTTAATGACATGCGACAACCCAGTTTCTGGTATGAATCAAGCAGATTCTGAACTCCTTCCGTGTATGCAGGAGACTTTTGGTTGCCCGGGAAATTTTCACACAGCCACTTGAATGCATCCAAAGCTTCTAGCTCAGCTGCTTAGAAAGATTGTTTGAAAATGTGGATCAACCAGAGGCAGAAACCAGACACTGCTTCTTCCGGGCTTATAGGTATCGCTTGGTAGCCAATCACGCTTAACTTAATAGTCTCCTGTAGATGGGCTGTCCCACAGGCATAGGAACAGTAATATTTTGTGAATCCTCCTTGCAATTCTATCAGCAAGCCAATGACCCTTAGATCCCCATAGATGTTCCACTGGTATGTTTTATACTGGATTGCTTCAAGTAGTAACTTCATGTTGACATACGACTCCTTTAGGTTAACAGAATGGGCAATCAGTAAACTTGGTTTGGAAATACCATTATGCAGTAAGACTGCTTTCAAGGTTCTTTTACAGGAATCAATGAAGATACGCCATTCAGATGGAACATGCTCCTAAAGAGTGCATTTATATCATGACAGTAGCACAGTGAGCCATCACTAGTGAAGAACATTGTCAAGTTTTAATTTTGTTTTTTTGTAGTGAGTTACAGCTACACCCTTTGCAAGCAAAAGCTTCTATTTAAGCCTTAAAGCAAGAAGTTCTGTTTGTCTTTGGAGAGAATTAAATCACGAACAAGATCATTCAGCTCTGCTTGTGTAAAGGTCTCTGGTTCTGAATTTTCATCGGCCAAATAGTCAGGATCAGATGATTCAAGGTTGTAACTGGCTGCAACTCGAGAGCATTCCCCATCACCTTCTACAGAAGCAAGCTCATCATCATGTGGCGGTACCGGAACTGGCAATGAATCATCATGGGGAACAGGCCTAATAGCAGAATAGATGCTGGGATATACAATTTTTTTTTCTGAGAACCCACTTTTGTTTTTGCAGCAAAAATAGCAGTTGATTAGATGGTCTCGTGGTTCTCTCCACACCATTGGGATTGCAAATGGCATTGCTGCTTTATGCCGATTTAGCCAGTCTAAAATCAGGGTGTAATGTCTAAGATAGAAATGCACGTCTTTCAGTAAACATCTCTTGCAAACGAGGAAGGGTATTTGAAGTGACAACCATGGATGGGGCTGTGTAGAACTCATTAAAAAAAGGAAGATAAAGTCACCAGAACTCCAAAGGTCAGGATTCCTGCTTTATTGTAAAAGCACTGTCACAACAAGATGAAATGCAAAGGAGTTTCAACAAGATGGGACAGTGCTTTTACAATAAACCAAGGATCCTATATTTTGGTGTGCTGGTGACTTAGTCTTCTGCTTTTATGCAAAAAGGGTATGGCTTAAGTTTTCATTAGACTGGTCTGGGAGAGCGTGAGGAAGTTAAAAGGTATGAAAATATGGGCCAGAAAAGAGAAAAACAGAGGAGAATCTTGGCAAGTATCTTGAGGTCCATGTTAATGAGTGAAATAGGTGATATTATTCATAGTTGGGGGTCATTACCTGCTTTAGGTAGCATGACTACATGCAATAACTCATGCCAGGATCAAAATTGAGACCATAAATGACATTATTAAAGAGCTATACAGACGGTGGAGATATAATGTCTTTGCATTTCCTAAATTTTTATTTTCTAATTGCATACCCCAAAATGCATTGCAGTAAAATGCACTGGTTACTACATACCACAGTATGAGAATGTGAATGGGTAATCTTTTGCTTACGATCTCATTGCTGTGCTTTATTAGTCCACCATTACCTTAATGTTAATCCTTTTTTAATCATAAAAGCATGCAGTTGTGCAAATGAAGGGATAAAATACATACTTACACTTCTTCCCTAAAATGAATCTATTCTGAGCATTATTTAGTTTGCGTACTGGTCAAAAAATTCTAACCAAGTTGATTATAAATATATATTTTTTAGACAGTACAATAAATATATCACTGCATGTTTATAATGCCATATAAAAAATAGATCAAAGAACTGAATCTCCTCTGTAAGAGTATGGAGAAAACTGAATGCTTTTTACAGGATAACCATCAAACCAAGTTACATATATAGATACATAAATAATAAAAGTTTTAAGCTGAATCAGTGTTATCAGATCCGCACTACTCAGGGCACCAGAAACTCCAACTGTAAACAATTTAGTATGCTAAAGCATGGTGATTAAACTGACTTGGTATTTTTACTGCCGTCACATTTTTTCATTTATTTTACTTGCATCTCTTTGCCCTCCATCAGCTCTGCACTCTCCATATATGCTCCCCATCCAGGGCTGAACTTTAACATAATTTTGAACACCACCTAATACTAGGAAGTTAGTTAAGTGCCCCCCTAGACCTAGAGCCTCCCACTGCCCTTTCTTCAGCAGAACATCAGCAAACAAAGATAATGGCAGTGCTGTCTGCTCGATTTCCTCTGTCTGCTAAAAGAGCTTAGAAGAACTTGGAGGAACAGCTTTTTAAATTCAACTGTAAATGTTCATGTTTATTTTAAAACTGCATGGCTGCTTGTGGGTACTATAATAGAAGGCTGTGTGCATGTTTCTGGATAAAAATAAGGGCTTTGTATATTTTTGTGTGTATGGTGCATGAATGTATGAATGCTTGTGTATTGTGCATATTTTGTGCATGTTTTTCTGTATAGGACAAATTATGTATAAATTTAGTGCAGAGCTATAGCTTATTTGTGTGTATAGTGCCATGTTGTATGTATGCATGTTTGCAATAGTGCAGGACTATATGTATGTTTGTATTTAATTCAAAGAATATGCTAGTTAGTATAACATATTTTATATTTTAGTGAAAGCGGCACACCATTTACAATGGCAAAAATTCTGTTAACAAACATGATAAAGTCTGCTGTTTATGAGCACTGGACATAATCAATTGATGGGAAACATTACATGTGCCAATGTATTCTTGAAGATGATGGCGAAAAACAATGTGATGCAAAAATTAGCAGTTTCAGTGGGTCTAACAAAAATGCACCTACAAGAGCATCACATTTGAACAGACACTTGCAGTGTTTTCATCCAAAAGTGTTAGAAGTTGTGAATGAGAAAGATATCAATGAAAATATTCCATCTACTTCGGGGATAAAAAATGTTCAGAAATCTACTGGAGACCAAACACAACTCAAGAAGATTCTTTATATCTGACAAAGCTACCATAACAATTACAGCAGAAAAAAATCAAAAACCACATTATTGAAATGATAGTAAAGAATAGTGTACCACTATCCTTTTCACAGCCAGCCTTTATGGGCCTAAAAGGAGAAATGGCTAAAAAACTTAGTGTTTCTCTGGAAAGAGAAAGTATAAGAAAACGTATAATCGAGGCCAAATTTAAAAAGGAATAACTACGAAAAAGTTAGAAGGGACATTTTGTCTTCATAAAAATGGATGCATGCACACATCACAGAGTCAAATATTTTGCTATTAATGTAAGATTTGTTGATGAAAATAATAAAACAATAACGCGACCCTTGGGAGTAAAGGACACCCAGGCACATTACACCAGCGTCTATCTTCAGAAGTAAGTGGAGGATGTTCTAGAAGTTTTTGAAATTAAAAAAAGAACAGATTCTATGTATTGTGACAAATAAATGCTTCTAATATGTTGAGCACAATTGAGAAAATGAATTAGATGAAGAAAGTGACAGACAGATAGAGAAAGACAGTTCTGTAAGTATTGGAGAAAGTGAAAGCAAAGAGAAAAGTGACATTTTGGATTACATTGTTGAAGAAGCATCTAAGCGTACTGCTATTCAACATTTGTGTTGTGCTGTTCATGCTCTCCAACTTGCAATACTAGATGGATTGTAATATTGTCATGCAGCTACTATAATTGGCAAATTGAGGCAAGTAAGTGTTGCAGCCTGGGCTTTTTTTTTTTGGTTTTTTTTTGTTTTTTAAATACAAATGGACTGCCATAGAGGAAGCTACTCTAGTAGCATGTACAATCTTTTAGCAAATCAGTATCAAATGAAGTATTGTGAGATCATGCTATAACATATACAGTTATAACCAATTCCAAAAAGCCATTTTAGTGAACAGTTTTGATTCCTAGCAGGTAATTACAAGCAAAATTAGTACAAGGATTGAGCTTTTACATATCTACTCTGTATTGCTACTCTTTTGAGGTAAATAACTCAACAGCAAGAAAATAATCATCACCTGTTTAGTTAAACCAAATATGAGATTATAGGATAGTAATCAAAAAATAACAATCAGGATCTGCTTATTAAATACTGCATATTTTATCTGCTTTGAATTCAGCTTTAAAATTTCTGAAACCAATAGTAAATCTATGCATGGTTTACCATCATTATTACCAGCATTTTAATTTTTTTGGCAAACTTTAAATGTCACAATATGTTTGAGTGACTACTGCCAAAACACACTGAAATGCAAAGCATTACAAACAGCGTGACACCGTTTTTTAACCACATATGTGCAAGTGTTGATAGCTGCTCTTTTGATCAAACATATTTTTACACTCTATATACAATTGTAATACAATTTCGGTGACAATTACACTAGACTACAATGCTTGCTAGCTTCAAAAATCACTTCAGACCAAACTTAACACAGCAGGATAAAAAAAAATTGGACAAGCAATGTAGAGGGTCCCATTTATAATACTGATACACACTGATAGGCGAAAAAGTGTTTTAGAAAGGGTTATTGCTTCTCTGTTACTGTTGTTAAGGGAACAGTTTTGGCAATACAATACATTCTTTAATGCAGGGTTTTTGATCACAGGCAAAGAATCTTAAGAACGTATGCCCAGTCCTTCTTGCATAAAAGTAAACCTGCCACGATAGGCTTTAACAATTGTGCATATGCCAACATCATAGGCCTGGGGTAATTAAAAAACTCAACTGTGCTACATCTTCAAGATAGGTCTTCAAGATGATGTTCTACATCACCAAGATAGGTGTATGGTCTCAAACTGTTCACTTTAGGATTGTTTCGTCAGAAATATACATGGCAATCCAATATTACTGCATGCAAAACACCTGCCATATATTTCAAGAGTACATGTTTAGATGTTTGCCTGGAGTAAAGTTTTAATTGCAAATATCTGTTACCGCCTATATTGAAATGTATTTTTGCAACAAAGCATAATTATCTGAATACCTGAGTCATGATATCAACCTCCTACCACACTGTGTACAGCAATACTAAAATGAGGGACAGAGATATTAAAAGCTTTACTATACCTTGGCATACCGTTGATCTTCTACCAGACAGTGGGGGCCGTTGCAGGGAGCAATCTAGACGCGTGAGAGCTCCAACCGAGCGGCTCTCACGCTGCACCACTATGCCAGAGTCGGCGCTGGATGTTCTGGCAGCATGGTTGATGGCAGCCATATCAGGTTTATAACATACACACTGTTCAGATCTGCATTAAGGCGCCTTTCTGGAACCCTATAACTCGCGGTTTACGAGTACCTGTACACCTTATAGCCTTTTTTTTCATCTGCTGCAAGTACTTGGATTCTATTTCTAAAAAGAAACACACCTTTTTTGAAGATTTGTGCATTTCTGCTAACCTTCATTCTGTTGAGAGCATTTTAAAATAACATCTAGCTCAGAGGTTATTTTATTTCTATCTTATGGTCAATGTATTGGAGCCTGTAATCACATTGGACTTACATCTGCATATCTTTTTTTGAAGCCTTTAGTGCATTACTTTAACCATTGCTACATAATGGAATGGATTTGTTGGGAAAAAACAGTACTCTTCTACACGCAAGAACACTAATAAGGAAGAACATAAACCTCCATTAAAAGTTGGTTCTCCTACCCCCTCTTCTTCTTCTTCTATGTCTCAACACCAGTCTTCTATGGAGTATGCAGAGGGGGAAGAATCAAGGTCTGACCCATTGCCTGGGTCACCAGATCATTCAGGAATTGCTTCTAAAGTATCTCTAATCTTGTTGCCTTATTTTGATAAATTTGCAGGTTTGCAAAAATCCATGGATACAGCACTAGTGTATATTACCTCCAATATTCAGCGCATAATGGAGTTGGAACAGAGAGTAAGCAACTTGGAAAATCAGCTTTTACAATCTAATACTAAAGTTGCTCCTCAAGATACCATACTCACCTCCATAGAAACCAAACTAGAGGATTTGGAGAATCGGAATAGGAGGTCTAATTTGCGCTTTATTGGTGTACTGGAATAATACAAAGGCCATGATCGGATTCAATTTGTTACAACCCCTTTGATGAAGGCATTAAACCTTGCACCTAGTTCCCTGCGCAGTACTGAAAGAGCTCATCGGATAGGCCCTAAGTGCCATTCTATGGCCTGACCTGTAATAGCGAAAAATTTTCATTATATTGACAAGGAAACAGTGTTGGGAGCCCACAGAAAGTTCCGGGATTTTCATGTGGAGGGTAACAAGATTCTGATGTTCCAGGACTACTCCATTGCTGTAACACAAAAATGAAAAACTTTTGCTCCAGTTTGTAAGCGATTGAAGGATATGGGCATTCGTTTTTCTCTTTTGTACCCTGCCAAACTAAAAGTTCTTTGGCAGGGGGAAGTTAAGGTATTCGATGATCCAGCTGATGTAGTTTAAAATGCCTAAATTGTCTACCTCATCTTCTGAGAGAAGTTAATTGATTAAATAGAGATGTATATTTCTTCACACAAGTGTCTTAAAAAAAGAAGAGAAGAAGAGAAAAAGATGCAATTGTTTATTTACGGTATACCGTAATGCACTTTTTTTGTTTGTTCATGTTATATGATATTTTTCAAATATTGTGCCTCTCTGTCGGGATACGCTGACAGCAGGTGTTTGTTGGTTATAAAAGAAATAGAGAACTGGATTTCCATGGTAATACTCGGGGGGTCACTTTTATGTTACTTATTACTTACAGGCAGGGTATTTTTTCTTTGGAATACAGGTGATTCATATTTGGAGTATTGTTTATGAGATCCCTTTTTCCAAAGTTTTTACTATATGTCTTTTAATTGTATTGGATGGACCAAGGGCCACTTGCTGGGATGGCTACGGTCTATATTTGGGATCTTTTCTGCTGTTAGTTGTTTTGCGCTTAAGTTTGTATGATATCTATAATGCATGATGTTTTATCATCATCTGAAAAAGAAAAGTCCCTTTTAATGTTGGTTTCCTGGAATGTAGCAGGCTTGTAGCCCTCAAAAACATAAGGGGGTGCTAGCACATTTGAAAAAGCAATCTCCAGATGTAGCGTTTTCCAGGAGACACACTGGAAGGAGGGTCAGGCTCCACTGTTTAGAGCCCCATGGATAGGTGAAGTGATTTACACGGTTTTTAAAACTAAAACAAGAGGTGTGGCTCTCATGTTTAATACAAATCTGCCTTATAAAATTATCTCTACAGAATTTGACACTGCTAGTAGATATTTATTTGTAATAGTGGAGATTGCGGGGTACCAGTTATACTTTTGGTTCCATATATGCACCCAATAAAAATTCTTCCGTTTTTTTTTTATTGATCGCCGTAAGATGCTGCTAACTAATTCTTATCCCAATTTGATTTTGGCTGGAGATTTTAATACTGTCATTGATCCATTACTCGACAGATCAAGGCAAACTAATATTAGACCAGATCCATCTACTTCCGAATTTAAGTGTTTATTGTTTCAAACTCCTTCGGTAGATGTGTGGTGTCTTTTACATTCAATAGAGAGGGATTATACTTGTTATTCTAAAGCTCACTCTACATTTTCTAGAATTGACTTTTGGCAATAGAAGGCCTACTTCCAAAAATTTATAAGGTGTCTATTGGGAATTTTACTCTTTCTGATCATGCTCCTCAGATTTTTCAACTGCAGTTAGAACAACCTTTTAGGAAAACATTTGTGTGGCGTTTTCCAACTTATTTATCTAAGTCCTCCTCTTTTAGGGCTTTTCTTCAATCCCATTGGGCGGATGGACTTGATGATAATTTACAACATTGAGATACCCCAATTTTGTTGTGGCGTACTGAAAGCCGTTATGAGGGGGTATATTATGTCTTATGCAGCAAAGCGTAATTTTGGCAGGAAGCGGTAGTTCAATTTAATTTGCATGTTGATACTAGAGTGAAACTCAAGCTTATTATATTACACATACATTTTATAGATGGGGGAATAAAACAGGTACGTTGTTGTCGTCAAGGTTGGCCAACCCCTTGGGCCCTAAGCGTCATATTTTGAGAGTAAAATATCCACTTTCTAACACTTTTGTGACATCTCAACAAGATATTTTAAGGGTTTTTGAGGGTTATTATAAGAATTTATATACTGCTCAAGATTCTCAACCCCAGTTATT
>NC_092859.1:102062832-102063731 GCF_032062135.1 Pyxicephalus adspersus
TTGGAATTCGAGCAGCTACCGTACCGTCTTCTAGAAGCCAGAATTCTAAATCCATGTATAGAATAGAATAAAATAGAATGGCCTTTGCTTAATGCTGTAATATGCAATAGGGAGTACTGACAGGTGTTTTCTTCCTATATACAATATATATTTAATAATTCATCTTCTAAATTGATTATCAATAGATATTTGTCGATGACAATAACACTCCCTAGAGGTACCAGACAAGGACGTCCCCTCTCTCCAATCTTATTTACCTTGGCTCTAGACCCTCTCCTTCGGCTCTTAGAGGATCTACCTGAGTTTAAAGGTATAGCAGTGGGATCACGTATTCTTAAAATCACTGCCTCTGCTGATGATTTGATGTTATAAATTTCTAATCTGTGGCATAGTTTAGCAACTGTTTTGAATCTAATTACTCAATATGGGGCTGTTTCAGGTTATGCTGTTAACTTGGACAGATTTAAGGCATTGTATCTTACAAGGTTTGTCAGACCTGTATGGAGTAAAGACTACCCTTTTATCTGGTGCAGGGAGAAAATACAATATTTAGGAGTACAAATTACCAAAAAATAAATTGTATTCTCAGAATATAGAATCCAATTTTCGAGTTTTTACCGAACAACCCTTCAAACTCTACCCATAGTAATTAAAAAGTTTGATCTTAGAGTCTTTAATAAGTTGTTTTCTGAAATTATATGGGGAGGTAAATTTGCCAGATTAAGTCTATCAGTATTGCAACAATCGACAAGGAAAGGAGGAGTAGGTTTTTCCAGATAAAGAATTATATAATGCCCCTTACATTTTGAGATATGTTAGGGTTTGGCTACATGACAGTAACGTGTACCCTGATTCCACATTAGATCAACAATTTGTATCTCATATTAAAGTACGTATTA
>NC_092859.1:102069737-102092588 GCF_032062135.1 Pyxicephalus adspersus
TAACAAGGAATACTTATAAGGGCTGAAAACATCATCTCTAGCATATTGATAATGAAATTATGTATGGATGAGTGTATATGGAATTCCATAATAGCATAGCCAAATTTTGGTGAATCCTAAACCATAATATGCTGCCTAAATATAAATGATGACATTTGAAGAAAAAGTTGAACTGAACATTTGCAACGCTGTCTTGCACTTTTGAAAATAAAAATGTGAAATATTGCCATAAATCACTCAAACAGGAAAAAAAATTAAACTAAATTGTTTAGTTAAACCTAAAGTAGGCAAAACTAAAAAGTGGGTGTTTCCAGCCCTGCACTAAAATGTATTATGTTTAGCCTACCCCTTAATGGTAAATATAAAAAACAAAACAGAAGAGAAAAGATAGTAGGGTTCTTTTTTTAAGGGCAAGAAGGTTTTATAGGATTATAAGAGCACAAAGGATTATAAGAGCAAAATACAAGTAAAGTACAAAATACAAGTAAATACAGCATAACAATAATGGAATTTGCACAGTGGTCCTGGCCTCATTTTTCTTTGTGAGATCAATGGGACCTAGTACTAAATAGATAATTCTGTATGCAAAATCTTGGTCCCAAAAGTAAAGAAAAGTACAATGGAGGAAATCGGAGTGTACAAAGCAAGTAAACTGGGTATTGAGTCCCGACGCGTTACGCTGGTTAGGCTTCCTCAGGGAATGGTGAGAACCAGTAAGTAAACTGATATGGAAGAACATACATAAAATCTAATGTAGGCATATGAGAAATTTAATGTATAGACAAGCCCAACTGTAATTCTAGAATTTCAAACCACAAAATGGTAAATATAGTTTTCCACTCAAGCAACGTTTTTTGTATATTGAGTTGGTTTATACACATTGCAAGAATAACATTTAATTGCTGGAATATAGATGGGCTGCAAGATCCCCCACTCTCCTGACATCCCCAGCTTGTAATTACCTCTGCAAAGGCCCAGAATAAATAGAACTATACCCTGCACTCTCAACCTTTTACATGTGCAGTTCAGCTTTTTGACAGTTCTGCGCAGCAATCAAGCAGGTAGAAACACAGCTGAAAGGACATCGCCTGTCCCCTTCTGGAATATTGACCTGCCTGATCGAAAATGTTTAAAACTGGAAGTTTACTTAGACAAACAAATAAACTACTGAATGTATATGTTAAACTTCTCTCTGCTTTGGGATCTATTATTCCTAAAGCATTCCAAACATCATTTTGATTAGCACTCAGGCAAACCTTCACATCAATTACATTTTCATGTGGTAATGGATTGAAAAAGAGAAAGTGGCCCATCTAAAGGCACAAAAATGCACTGTTACTGTGCAACCCTCTGAATATGTAGGATGGTCCACTTGAGGAACTCTATTCATAATAAGGTAACCCGAACTGTATTATATAGAATATATGCTACAAAGAGGACACTCAACCATACACATAAATGGCTGCACAGGTTAAAGCAAATTAACACACCAGTATTATTATGGCTCTACAGTCCCGGGCAGACATGTGGGGTAAAATCCTTCATCTGAGGAAATTCCTGGCAAGCAAAAGGTGTAAAATCCACCAATAAATATAAAAATATTCTTGTGTATAAACAGAGACCTCTAACCTCAAAAATCCATTAGAAAAAAGAATCTGTTTCTACTAAGCTCATACTAGTATGCGACACAGTGTCCTCACAAAAGTTTGTAACAAACACTTGCAATCAGAGACAAGAAGAGAAAGAGAGTTTGTTACATACTTTACATGAGGACATGTGCCCAAAAATGATGCACCAAACGTGATTTAAAGCATGTGACCCATCATAACCAAATCAAATCTACTACATAAAAGGGGTGGGGAAAGATATATAAACTGAGCCCAAGTAATCCCATCCCCCACTTTTCTTTGTTTTTAAATGTTTTAAAAATAATACACCAAGGACGTATTTATTCACAGTAAATTTTAATGGAACTGGAGGGCAAAGCATTTTCCCATATTTTTAAGTAAAATTAGGTACCTTGGTTCATATTTGGATCAGTTTACATCAAACTATATACAGTTTATGTTCATAAAAGGGTGCACAAGAAATATGTAATAATCCCTGATAAAAAAAAAAATAAATAAAAACACAACTTTTAACATTTATTAAGCACCAGCACAATTTTATACTGCTCTGAAAATTTACAGCAAGAGCATAAATGTTTAAAAAAATTTAGGCTGTTTGGGAACATTTCTCCTAGTCATTTTAGTAGGCAAGAATGTAAAGATGTTTAATTGAGTGGTTAGTGTAACAAAAGCTCAGTTGGCACATTTACATATAGCAAACCATGCCATTTTTCTTAAAAAGAAACAATTATCCTATAGGGCCACACAGAGATCCATGTACTACGAAAGACAATAAACAGTATTCAGGCAGGATCTCATTGAAAGTCACTCACCATGAGCTCACATATTACTCCCTGACTTTCTGAAGCAACTGTCACGGTGTCTTTTGTATTTTTCAGACACGTGGAGCCCGCTGTATCTTGTATACTTGCTAAATGGCATAGCATAGCACCTTTCTGGAAAAAGTAACACTATATTAGGTTTATTGGCAATATACCAAAACTTGCCTCCCTCTTTTGACTCTAATTGGCAGATTGACCTTTTCTAGCAGTTTTCTGTCTAACTTAGAGGTATGTTCTTTATTAGCAATAAAAAGAAAAAAAAAAAAATTCACAGTCGTTTCTATAACTCTCTCTCTCACTCGCTGTTTCTCTAAAGCCTGTGCTTTTGGATTTTTTACTTTTGAGGACTTTGTCTTAAATAAAACATGAGGGAAGGTGTGTGATCATTTGAGGATCTAAGAATCAAAAAGGCCTGCCGATGCGGTTAGGGAACCAAGTGTTTTAACCAAATATTAAAAATATTTCTTGAAAATTCTAGCTTGTATGAGATAAATAATAATGAATAGGGTGTAAATACAAGATTTTATTATATTTTTATGTTTTTATACAAACGTTTTTCAAAAAAGTATTTTTTTTTAAAGTCTATTTATTAAGAAAACAAATTACATCACTTTTTTAGAAAGTCACCTTCCGTTGCAAATCATTTCTACAAGCGTTGTGCCAACTATTTAATGCCATCAGCAAAAATATTTTTGGTTGAGTATATAACTACTGATGCAGCTCTGCTTTCACTTCATCATCACAAGTTTCCTTGACTGGTGAAAAAAGGTGGAAATCAGGTGGAGCTAAATCCAGACTATAAGCTGAACATTCTAAACACAAAAAGTGTATGAACGCTGTTTCTCTTTAGTGCAATTTATACATTTTGCAGCCATCTTATTCTTATACCACACTTTACGTTGTGAGCCCCTTTGAGGGACAGCTAGTGACATGACTATGGACTTTGTACAGCGCGGCGGATTATGTTATGTGTAATATAATAAACTGCAAGGTCAGCCGGTTTGCCAGACAAACTGGTCAAATGACACTCTCAGATATGACCAATTACTACTGCTCTTGCGCTCACAGTTTTCAACATAATTATCAAAGTGTGAGAACTTTTTGAAGACCCCTGTATCTTTGATACTTCAATAACAAAAATGAAAAAGAGTCGGAACCGGTCAAAAATATCTTGATGTTTGTTTTTACAATGGGTAAATATCTCACAAGTAACCAAGAAAACAAATTAGCAGGATTGTTGATACCATAAATGAATACCAACTTCTAGATTATGTTCTGCTTTTAAAGACATCCTTGTCATATTTCACTATCTAGAGCTATTGCCTGGTAATCATTTATATGTGAAATGGCTCCTTACTTCTTTCACACACCAAAACGAAGGTTCATTTTTGTTTTCACACTAATTTGATAAAGATATCTGAACTCTTTAACCAGTTACAACTTTATCCAAATAGCACACTAATTTATTTTGCATAAAGAAACCATTAAGTAGTCATACACTTTCAGTCATGGCAACGTCACATTCTGCTGTTTCTACAGTTATATTCTTTACTATTTAATAGATTGTATGTCTTTTTCCCATTCTGTGGAAGGATGATAATAATGTTAGGTCCTATTACCTAAAAAATTTCTAGTCAGAAGCAACTTCATTGGTTAGGAAAGCAGTTTATTATCCCATACATGGCTGAAAAAACAAACACTCATTTAGTAGTTTTACTGACCTGCACCCACTTCCTTCTCCTCCTCATCAATGCTATTCTTAATGCTATCATATTCTTCATCAATTGTTTGATTTCCCCGAATTTGAGACAAAACTCTTCGAGCCTTTTGTGTCTGGCCTTTTTGAATAAGCCAACGTGGACTTTCTGGTAGAAACAAAAAACCAAGAAACTGGAAAACAGCTGGAACAGCAGACAACCCAAGCATGTACCTGTAACAAAAAAAAAAAAACAAAAAAAAAAAACAAATAGAATGGATAAATATAATAGCAGTGCAATATATATTCATACCAGTTGGAAAACAGTATATGTTCAGCATATTTAACATTTTAATGTTTTACTGTTAAAAATAACACAATCACTGAGCGAGAGTACTTTTTTCTAAGCCAATTCGAAGAAATAAGACACTTGGAAAAAATACATAGATTTAAAAAAAAAAAAAAATTACAATGTCCAAAAAAAAAAAAAAAAAAAGATGCAACTAATAAATATCAGTCACTAATGAACCCCAGTTACATGACAGAGTCTGTGATGGATCTATATTTACTGTGACGCCTACATTTACTATATGCAAAATTGTTCAGGCTGTTTCAGGCAGTGTGAAACCGCTACAAACTTTTGTGTTGAATTGAGCGCTAGACTCCAGGACAGAATTATATTTTCTATTAATGCCATTCTTGTGTTGTTTTGGCTTTATACTTGGAGTCATTCCCTTGCCTTCTCCCATTTTTCATTATTTTGCTGTAATAATTTTATCTTCTACCAGTCCCTAGTTCTGGCTTAACAGTCCCTAGAAGTGGGGGCTGAATTAGTTTTAATTTTTTTGTTATGAAATCCCATGAGCTGAACTAGAACAGAGAACTTTGTTATCTTTCTCCTGTAAACTACAACTTGTCCCATCCAACAAATAATGTTACTTGTCCGGTGTGAGTAACAAACAGCTTTGTGTACAAAGTGCCCCATTCACAATGGGAGTCAGTTTAGTGTCGATATACATTAGTGGTATATAGTTAGGTGACCCTTAACAATTATTAATGTACTGCTCTTATTACTATTATATTTGTAGTTGGGATATGTACCCCTTTACAGTGAAAAGCTTATTGTGTATTAAAAATGTATGTGTCACAATTGCAAAGATAAATGTAGCAACCTGACCACCTAAAATTTCACATGGCTCAAGAACCCAATTCCTTAGGCTTATGTAACCACTCCTACAGGAGTTTAATCAGAGTCTATTTCAATCACTCGCACATCCTGACGCCAAGTCTGAACGCCAATGAATTCCAAATCCGTCCATCCTGTAAAACATACAAAGCATTATCTCACTGCAAGCCAGGAGTGGGAATGGGGGATGGCCGTGGGCAGGACTAGTATGTGCTGCTACAACAATTGTACTAAATGCCCAATTACAGCTTAAACAGTTAAAAGAAGTTATTATGGCTTAAAAAAATGCCAGGTAGCTGTAAAACCATGCTGGCTTGGATCTGAAAATTCTAAAAGTACAGGGAGTCAAATTGTTATCAATTTGAATCACAAAATACCAAACACAGTAATGCATAGTAGAAATAACTACACATAACATTAAGTACTACATAATTAGGGATGCGGATAGCATGAGAAAGGGGGAGTAAAACTGTCAAACCATGGGAGAAAGGTCACTTGTGTATATCACGGAAAAACTGATCAGTGTAAAACAGATGGGCAACACATGCGTAAAACAGATATGTTTAATAAAAATGTATAAACAATGTGTGCATGTCTTTAAATCTTCCATTTTGGTATGGGGTAACCCTGGGCTTTTTTTACAATGTCAGATTTTGGCATCGACAAGATTAAAGCATTACCAGACAGGGTAGCCAGTGGGATCGAGCAGAGAATGGTCCAGGCAGCAGGCAAAAGGTTTCAGAAAGAACACCGTAAGTAACATCTCTAAAAACATTTATTCCACAGAAGTCTTTGGTTACTTTCTTAGTGTGTTATGCACACATAATGAGTATACTAACTTTTCAGATCCTAACTTGACAAAATATTGCTTCTGGTGGAGGGAATATTGATTCTAGTGGGTGACTCAAATCTCGTGCTAGACTGTGTTATGGCGAAGTCAGTGCACACCAATTACAAACACACAACTAAAAGGAGCTAAAAATTTGCTAACCACCTTAATTGCAATTTGGTGGATGTGCAGAAAGGACTGATACACTACTCAATAGCTCATTGTCAATAAGCCCATATAGACCACATCTTTGTTCAGTGATTAATTGTCCTTGGGAGCAGCTTTCATACTTTCTACTGTGGTCAGATCATGACCCCCTTTTGATCCAACTGAAAGGGTTGGAAGAGCGCCTTTTACAAAGCCATCTTAAAATTTAGAGACAATCATCAGCATCCTAGCACCACGTTTGGCTAAACTTTATAATTACAAACCCTGCTCCTACAAGCCAGGGGGATACTGGAAACACTGATATCACAGGAATGGAAGGCGGTTGCACATTGGTCAGGCTGATTCAGATGAAGAATTTGAGGTTGAAGAGACAAACAAAATTGTGAAACTAATAGTGACAATTAGGCATACATGAAAACTGAGGGAAATATTTGGTGGAAATACAAAATTTTTTGGACAGACTTGAGAACAGCACAGATACCAACTGCAGAACTTATATACTGCAGAGGAGCTAACTGAGCTAGAACAGAAATACAGACATAAATCAGGAGAAGGAATTTTGAATTGGTTTTTGGGAATTTGATCAGAGTGATGCTGACAAACACCGAAGCAATAGCATTTAGAAGAGTGTCCTCCGATAAAGGTCTGGTAAAAAAGCAGAGTGTCCAATGCGTTTTACTTTATTCTTTTCCCTGCAGATGCTGGACTATTACAATAGATTACCTTAGGAATCCTAAATGGTGTTACTCAATTCTCTGCCTTAAAGTTAACAGGTCAAAAACACACTTCCTATATGTCCCCAAACAAAGGTTGTTTCAGGTGCCAACCTCCCAATTTTACCATCACTAATAAAATTCTATGTTATAATCCTTTTTTTACTATGCTCAAAAGAATATATTATAATATGGAAACCTATATCTTACTCTCTAATTGGCAAAGTAAATCTTTTAATGAAGGAGACTTAGCCCAAACCACAGCAGCTAGAACATTACACAGTAAACTATTATTTTAAGCGGACTGTAACAGCTGATGTAATGGGTGGTGTCAGGGATTTACTGCAGTGTGAACACTCTGGGAGAACTGCACAATTGAAAGTTGAAAACTGAGAAGCAGTTGACATGCTGATTGGTGTCACAGATCAGAGTCAAAGCCAAGTAGGTTAAATGGACAGTTCATGTGCAATTAAACCCACAAACATCTTGATACTGAACAAATTTTGCATGGAAGAACTGTCACAAATTTTACCTAAAAACACCAACATGAAGACAAGACTGTCAAAAGGGATAGTACAAGCTTCTGGTCTATCACCTTTATTTATAGGAACCATTTGAATATAGATCTAGTCTTTGCCTGTTCAACCAGCAATTGTCAATAATTCCCATGTTGTATAAAAACATTACACACTTTAAACACCATATTAAACCAAATGTGGTACAATTAAGTTTCAGGATTGTTTTTAATTTAAAATAAAATAAGTAAATCATACAAAGATGTGCCACATTATTCACATTTGTAACACCTTTTGAAGGTTTAGAGGGCTGTGGGCACTATTAGTTCAGTGAGAACAGACTTGCTGTAAAGTAAAGGTATGTGGATAATCATGCTCCAAAGAAGCAAGGAACATACAAATAACTTATTTTAAAAGCCATATGGAATTTAGGTGCATCAAGGGAACATTTTTAGGTTGGCATTGGGTTATCGACCATGCCCGTACTGGGGGAAAGTCCGCAAGGGGAAATCTAAATGTAAGAAGGTTCTTTGTATGATAACCAAGAAGATTTTCCCTAACTTTTACAGAGAGATTTTCTCATAATAGTGAATTGTAGGAAAATTTCTCCAATGTGAAACAGATTAAAAAAGGTGGAAAAAAATGCCAAGCATTTCCTAATTTACATAAAGCAAACAATGCCTTAACGTATTGCTCAAAATAGTTAATGGCAAAAAACAAATCTATCACAAACTTCAATACTTACCTTTTGGACTACTATTTTTTCATCAAATCTTATTGGTCTTTAAATATCCACAGTCTGTTGAAATGTTCAATGATAGGCAGTATATTTTGGTGTCTAAGTACTCTTTCTTGTTCTTTCATAAAGCTCAGCCCTGCAGCGGATTATCTCCACTGGCTCATGTAGAGACCACATGAAGAGATAAAAGAAATTGGTATTCAAGTATGGTATGATAAATGTTATTATAGATATTCCTCATTTTAAAAGTACTAAAATTTCAGAAGTGTCAAATTTTTTTTATTTTTAAAAGTCATGATATACATTTTTTATTAGATTTAGGAATTAAAAAAAAGGACTATTAAAAGTTGCCATTCTTTTAAAATGCGCATATGTATTCATGTGTTCTCATAATGCTAAATATGCCAAAAGAGATAATGAGAATAGACTCTTTTTGTGAGATGTAAATTCTGTGGTGAAAAGCAGCACATCTTTAAGACAAGGTAACCTTCTGTATATTTTATATTCAAAAGTACTTAGCCCTCTAATGCAATTTCAAAACAAGATTTCAAAGTAAAATGTTTTACAAGCAACAGCACTCTCATTATTTAGACTTAGAATATAAGCCAAGAAAAGAATGAGTCACTATGAAATCTATTCATGAAGAGGTGGTTATCCATATTCATATCTCATTTAAATAAAAAGGATGTTTCACCATATGACACAGAGGTGTATTTAAATGTCACAGAATGCATACGGTTTTTCACAACAATATACAGGTCTATTAGACACATAATTTGTACAACTGACCGTTTCAGTTATAATTAATTTTCTACCACTGCAGAACAAAATCATTACTAGAGATCAGTGAAGCTTCTATAACCTGTTTTTCTGGCAGTTTACTCCAAATTCCAAATTTGCCAGTTTTGGTATAATGTCTTTTTTTTGTCTGTCTTAAAAAATGAATCTCCTCCAACAAAAAAATACAAGGACCGCACACCAGTCGCAATCTCCGATTTACCCATAGCAAGAGAACGACATGAAGGTCCAAGCAAAGAATACCAGATTATATGCCCAGAGTAAGCTCTTACACAACTTCAAAGGAAATACAGGAAGTGAATTTAAAACAACTGTAGCTAAAACTGTTAACTAAAGAGGAGGGTAACTAATTACCCTTCTTGATGACTGCCAAACTTTACTTAAAATAAACAAAAATGGTCGCTTTAGGTTAGAATTCAATGCTTCTTAAAGAATTGTAGAGATATAAAGCTTTAATCATGTTTTTTAGAACACAAAAATGTCATTAAAGGGGAAATAAGGGGGGGGGGGGGGGCGACGGGAAAATTATCTGCCTGTATACAATTATTTCATTTATTGCACAAAGGACATCACCTGTCCATATTTTTGCAGTTTAAGTACACTCGCCTTTCCTCACTTCATTGTGGGCTCCAGCATCATCTAGGTTCAGTAACTTTGGTCATCTTGATTGTGCAGGCAAGAATGATTCCACTCCTATGCATGTGAGCTGGAGCTGAATTATTCCCAACAACCCGGTGGTCCTGTGATGGATTTAGATGTCTCCGATTGCTCCGAGATTACACTCTTATCTCTGATCCTAGGATCGGTGTACTCGGCTAAGGGGCTGCGCTGCTACAATATAAGGAGGAGTTGACTCAACTGCATGGTAATATGTCAGGTTTTGTTGCGACTTGGGAGTATTTGGATACTACTTTTGGGGTCACCTTCATTTAAAACCTTTGATTTGTAGTTATCTTTATTTGACAGCCATGGCCAAATTTAGGTCACTCCACGTGTAGACACTTTTTCTTTTCCTTCTGTTTTGCTCCTCCTTTTTCCTTTTCTTGTTTTTTTTTATACTTCTCAAATTGCATTCTATTAATACTATGACTGTTAGACTAATTTGCCCTTTACTCAGGGTTGTTACTTTGGTAATTAGTGCCAAAACCCAATTAATTGTTCTTATTTCCACTATTGTTCTGAGTAGATATATATTTTTGGGGGTCTTATGCTGTGTATTGGGGGATAAATTTGTTATTTTCCTGTTTTGGTTTTGATTTCTCATTTTATGTTTCTATTATGTTTCTATTGAATCCAAAAATATCCTTAAACAAAATATTAGGTAATACCTACTCATTTTTGGCCTAGTTAAGTCCCTAAAGTTTTTTGTTTACAAATACTTGTTAGTGTCCATTTATTCATTTCACTTGATTAGATTTGCTACCAGAAACATTTAACAACTTCTCGCCAAAAAAGGAACAGAAGTATAAATAGACCTGGCAACATCAAGTAACTATTTTTGGAAGCCATTTGTACTAGAACTCCAGTTACACATCACATATCTTTCTTTGTATTGTATAATAAAATCCAAAAATCAATGGTCTAAGTCTACAATAGCACATGCATTTATAGACTGTTAATTTTCACCTAACTCAATGTTTTATTCAAGAGACAACCAAACCTTATGCTTAAAAAAGTCATGTCAAAAAGTTTTATGGCTTGCAAACTTATGCGTGATTTAACATTAGTCATATTCGAATTTCTGTGTGTGTGTTTTAAAGCAACAAATTCTATGCTAGTATAAAAAAAGATATATCACCGACACAGGCCTAACTATTTGTGTTTAAGATTACTTTGGTACAGCTTTTTTTTTTTTAGTAATTAAAAAATGACCATGCCACTAGCCTATGAAATATTTATCTGCTGAGCAGAAAACCTAATTTTACAAGAAAGGTTTGTAACACTGAAAAAGCAACCCCTCTAGTAAATATCTACATAAAAAAAAAAAAAAAGAAGAAAAGCAAATATATCATACAGTCACAAGTTCTCCTTAAATTCAATATTAGAGAGAATTATTAACCTTTTGAGAAATGCATTACGAACCTCCATCCATCTCTTGCAAGGTAGCTAAAAGCACCATCCACAACAGCTGCAAAGAACTGTCCACCCGTAATGAAGAGAGTATTAATTGTCACTAGTCTTCCTCTCAAATGTGGTGGAGCTGCTTCTGCTATATACACCGGGACAGTCATAGATGCAATACCTAGAACAACAAAAAAAAAAAATACTTAAAAATTAGAAGAAGGCAAGCTAAGTCCCAAGCATGAGTGGTCAACTTTTAAATAGACGTTAAGTAAAAGCATAAAAACCAAAAATCTACTTTAGAATGTTTCACATTATGTCTCAAGTTGTTAAACCTGTAACCCGAGGTTCTCTAGGAACTTTTCAACAGGCACACAAAAATAATTAAGTAAATAAAACTTGTAGTTGGGGATGACGCCAAACCTACTGGAAAACAGATTTTGTTTTTTCTATACTTTAGGACCAAGTTTTATTCGCCAATTACTATTTTCAACAAAACTTATGTTACCCCCATTACTTTCTTTCAAACATTATGCACCTGGCAGTCTTTCAAATCTTAAAGAAGTTTTGTTGAAAATAGTAATTGGCGAATAAAACTTGGTGCTAAAGTAAAGAAAAAACAAAATCTGTTTTCCGAAGAGCGTTAATCTATAACGGTTCCCTGCAGAACCATTTACGTTAAAACATATTCTGATGTTGATGAATGTAGATTAACACTCTTTGTAAATGTAAATATGTGTGGGAGAGCTAAACGCCAGGAAAAATCAAAATGCCATCTTAAAATGGACTTTGAATATATTTACCTACCTTAGTAAATTCCCATGCTAACCTGCTTAGAGACAGTAGGAGTTATTTTTTCATACAAAATTTACTGTATATATGATATTGGGAAAATGTGTAATTGTACATAATGTCATTTTCTTGGAGATAGCAAGTAATGTTTTAAAGTCATATTGGGTTTATTTGTCCGTCTGTGTTTTATTGGTAAGGTTTTGGCTGGGCATTTGACTTGTCTTAGGGTCTCCGACAAATTCAACATGAACACTCGTCATTCAGGCTGGATAGAATAAAGCTAAACATCTCTGATGTTCGATTAATTTTGGCACACAGCCATATAACTGACAGGTTATTGACAAGTATTACACTGTCCTGGCACTTAGGATGGCAGACTGTGATGGCCGTAATACTTTGTGATTTCAATATATTATAGTTATACATATGGTAATTAATTGTACATAAAATGGCTATATATATATATTATGCTATGTAATACTATATTATACTTTACTATACTAAAGTATGAAGCGGCACATACATTTACCAAAGTTTCAAGAATTTACACATTAAAGTTTTTCTGTAATATGTAAACTCCTAAACAAGCCTGACTAAACTTATTAATTAAAAAAAAAAAAAACTCAACATACTAAACCAAAAGGTGGCTTTTGTGTTCTCTTTTTTCCGTAGCTCTCATTCATAAAAGTAACCTGTCATTTGTGCACCCCTTCTCTTCTTGGCCGATCACCAGTTATTGACAGAATACAAGGTGTTCTGTGATTGGCCAAGTAGAAACTTTGCATCACTGAATGGGAGCCAAGGCTTTTACGGTCACAACGCTGGAGGGTGCACTAGCCAGCACTTTTCAGTAGCCACCACACGGTCATCAGATATCCACTTAGGCTGGGTTTTGTGTAGAGAGCTGTGAGTACAGGAAGCCTTTCCAGCACTTTTGGCAGTGGAGGGAAGATTTATTCTTTGTATTTTTTCCACTCCTCATCTTCTGGAAGCAGAAGAGACAGGATACCAGCGCTTATTGTAAGCTTGCTTTTACAAAGAAATATCATCATGCTTATCATTTGCTGCCCAGAGCCCCGATGTAACAAAATGATGGTTTACTGTTTAAGGCTTAGTTGATATGCAGTTTAACTGCTAAAACTTCTTAAAAAAACTATTCAGTTTTTGTCCTTTTTCTCATGTGGTAGGGGGCCGCAATGTTTTTTGGATGCTATACGCCAGGGGTGTCAAACTCAAAATACACAGAGGGACGAAATTAAAAACTTAGACCAAGTCGTGGGCGAAACTTTAAATTTATTGAAAAAATTGAGGAAGTTCTTCTCATTAGATATAAACATGTTCATATAGTGGTTTTGCCTAACATTCAATCTGGAACAAGCCTTTGATAGAGAAAGAGGCGTAAGATTTTTTTTTCATTTTATTTGGGAAAAAACCTTATACCTTTTACTCTATTTGTAGCCTTCTGAGTTAAATTTCAATGGTAACCTGTTTGCACAGGCTAACAATAACAACAACAATTTTCTTCTATGAAAAACTGCATATTACTGCATGCTCTTCTCATGTGTTCTTGTTTATTCTTATAGAGATTAATTGTTTTACTTTGCCAGAGAATGCAATGTGAAACCAAATCAGTTGCTGCATTCATTTTGATTTCACATTGCATTCCCTGGCACAGTAAAACAAATTGCAATAGCTCTATGATAATTCCTGATATCAACGCTGATATTTCCGGATTATTGAGGTTACCTGTCAGTATAAACTCCGTGGGGTCTATGCATAGGCTGCTGTTCAATAGACACGAGTGATTCAGATACTACAATTTCCGGCATCACTTGCATCTATAAAATGCAGGGCCATGTATAAGGCAGAGTTTAACACCCCTGTTATATGCAATGTGACTGCAAAGAAAGTTTTTAAGTGTTTGCAATAGTTTTTCCTATGTAGTTTCAACAAGGTAAAAAAAAAGGTCTCACCTGAGACTTGATGTAAGTGCAAATGAATTAGTGAAGAACTTGAAAGTATTTTTTATAAATTTTGTATTGAAGGCACTATATTTGACACAGTATGAAATCTATGATTTATTTATTTATTTTTTTTAATTCGAACCCTCTACACAGTCCGAGATCAGGTGGCCTAAGAAGAACCCGGAAGAAGATAGCAGCGCTGGCTGTCCAGTCCACTACCGGAGTCCACTGATAGAGGGAATGACAGCTTTACATCTATAAAAAGGAAAGTGTCTTTTTTTTTTTTTAATTCAATCTTTAGATTAGCAATTTAAGAATAGTAAAAAGGTAAAATATAGAAAATTTACAGTAGGCATACAAAAAAATTGGATAAAATACACAGACCACACAAAACCACGTACTTATCATTGATACCTTGTAAGCAGGGCTGTGGAGTCGGTAGATTCCTCAGTTACTGGTACCCCTGACTCTGAATTTCCGACTCCAACTCCTCTGTATTTACAGGGTTTCTCATTTTATCTTCACACTTATTGCAATCAAACTTTACAAAAAAATGTAGACCCCCTAATTATTCATAAATCAATAAATTATAAATTAAATCTAACACAATCTAACAATATTTTTACCATAAAAGTTTTTCTCAAGAAACATTAATAAAAATATATGATAATTGATGATTTGTCAATTATGTTTTTACTTTATATAACTTTAAAATTAAATATTTTTATTTCAGGGATTTATACTAAGATAACAATATTATTCATCTTTCTATCTTCAAAGTAATTAGCTTTTTATTTAGTATTGCACTTACCCTTATGGCCAGAGAATTAAGTAATGCAGAACGTCAAAGAGTGGTAGACAGTTATCTGATCGGAAGTGATGCCTTCCAGATAGCAATGGTTTTGGGTTGTAATCTTACAATTATAACCAAAATTATTAAGATCTATCAATCTTCCGGTAGAGTTAGTGAGTTACGCAAAATAATGTCTGAAGATTGCGGAATAAGCCTTTAGGGAAATGAAGTATCAAATATGGAATTAATGTATCTATTTCAACAATAGATAGATGCATTGATAAATTCCAATGGTTAATAAAAATAATTTATTTAATTCCTGCAAGGCGCAATGATTCCCACTTTCTTCAAGAAAAGCTGGCTATGCTAAATCCTTGATCTTATTGCTAAGGAAGATGGAAAAAACATCTAGGTTTTTTCATCTCATTTCATCTTTCATCTTCATCAAAGTAGGTTTTAACATCTCAATGAGAACCAAAGGGGATGATCTATTGGGCAAAGGGCGGTGCATGTTGTGGCTGGAGCGCGTTCCAGAAATTATTCAATTTGTTGTGTGAGGAATAAAAAATTGGACCCTCCAAAGTGCTACATTTTTTTTGCATAGAAATGTATTTTACGTTGTAGGCTATATTTCTGGGATATAACTCACCAAAATATGTCCAATATTTAATAAATTTAATAATAAAATTTAAATAAAAAAACACAACAAAATCCCCGAGATCGTCTCTGCATTGCGCGGCTGAAGATCAAAGAAGACGGACATGTCCCCGGGACCTGCAGGACGACAAGCAAGGTAAGTGGGGTTTTTTTTTAGGTTAAAGCTACCCTGAGTGTGACTCGGGATTACCGCTATTTTCAGGTTAAATCCACCCAGAGTCACACTCGGGAATACCGCTAGGGGGGTTGAAAGCACGAACATTTAATTAAAAAGCATTCCTAAATTTTTTTGATGAGGTTTTGAGTATTTTTAGTGAAAAGACTCTGCCATCCTAATTATGTATGTCCCATTTCATAAAACTAGCCAGGTAAAGAGCTTGGTTGCACCAAGTGGCACCAGCTCTTATTTTTACCACCATACTATACTTTCCATTTCTTAATCCTAACATGTTCTCTAAATGGAAAGCAAAAATAAAAAGCGAGCAGGATTGCTCAATTATACAAAATTGTTTAGCTTTTTGCCTAAATACCTAAGAGGAGAAAGCATTAATGATTATTAAACCATTTAATTAATTATTACATATTTTTACTTAATGTTTCTTGAGAAAAACTTTTATGGCAAAAAATATTATTATATTTAATTTTCTAATAAATATATTGATTTATGAATAAATAGGGGGTCTAAATTGTTTTGTGAAGTTTGGTTGCAAAAGTGTGACATTTGAATGTAAAATATTTTTTTGACAAGGGTGAAATTTTTTTTTTGTGACGTTTGGTTGCAAAAGAGCGACGTTTGAATGCAAAAGTGTGAAGATAAAATGAGAAACCCTGTAATATTCTAATGTACGTTGATTGAAGGAAGGCAACATACACGCCATTTAACCACAGAACTACTGTCTGGGAAGCTGAAGCTTTACTGTATTTGCCAATTTAAACAAAAGAAATAAAAATGAAACCAATAAGGTTTTATTTATTGTTTTTATCAAGTGGCTATAAGGTAGTAGGATAGCATGCATAAAAATCAGGAACAGTAACCAGTTTAAAAACATGAACCACATGCTTTGGTAGTTTTAAAACAAAGCTTAACTACATGAACAAAATCAAAAGCTGGAAATTGTAAAACAGTTTATATATTAAACTTGGAATATAGTTGTAGAGTAGAATAGCTGGTAAATGCAATCCAAAACTAACTCAAAGTAAAAACAGAACTGCTTCTGCCAGATCCTCTTTCATAGAAGCTCCTAAATCTGACTTGATTAAATTTAAAGCTGAAATAATCTTTCAACACTGACTTTGGGTGGCATTGCTGTTACGGTTCTAGCCACATCACTAATAATCTCGGGATAAATAAGGATGGCTTCTTCTGCAGTCAGTTTCAGTGAAGGATCATACTTTTCTACTCCTTTTAATTATTTAAGAAACTCCTGCTGGAATCTCTTTATTTGGACATTTTCTGGTCGTTTATCTTTCATGCATATGGGACATTGCTTTACTGTTGAAAGTTCCATTTTGTCCAAGTAGGAATCAAAGTCTAATTCTTCATTTGAAGAGGATCATCCTGAGTTACCAGTGCTTATAGCTTCATCCAGTGGTGGTGTTTCAGGTCGTAATCCCTCCATGTCAACTGCTACATCATAGAAATCCTTTTTTGCAGTATCAGTCTGGTCATTGATCAACAAAATTTGGCTCATTGGATCAATATAAATAGCAGCTAACAAGATTTGATTATCCAGTAAGATTCTCTCTTTTCTTTATTGAAGATACAATGCCATCAGCTATTAACCCTCCACTTTTGTTCAGGCAATATACCAAGCTCTTCCATTTCAAGAAGAATTCACCAGGTGTTAAATCTTCAGATTGCAGACTCTTGGTGACAGTAAAGGGGTTAGAAAATAGATTTTTCAGCGCTTTTACTTGTGTCCACCGGCTTTCAGTTAATAAAACATTTTTATTGTCCACTTGTTCAAGAAAGTCTTTTAGTTCAAACAAATGCTTTGCCATCAAATAAGTGCTTCCCCAGCGTGTTTGATCAAAAATGGCTCCTTTTCCTGCACGTCTTTTCAAAATGGCATCTGTTTTAGGGGCCCTGGCTGCAACAGTTACTTGCCTCAAATTGCCAATTAGAGTAGCACATGACAACAGCACAACGCATATGTTGAATAGTAAGTAGTACGCTTAGATGCTTCTTCAACAATGTTAACCAAAATGTCACTATTCTCTTCGCTTTCACTTTATCAAATACTTGCAGAACTGTCTTCCTCTAATATCTGCCTGTCACTTTCATCTACATTTATTTTCTCAATTGTGCTCAACATATTGGAAGCATTATCTGTCACAACACATATAATTTGTTCCTTTTTAATTTCAAAATCTTCTAGAACATCCTCTACTATCTTCTAAAGATAGTCACTGGTGTGGTGTGCCTGGGTGTCCTTTATTCCCAAGATGCACAATATTGTTTTATCATTTTCATCAACAAATCTATTATTAATAGCAAAATAATTGACTCCGTGACGTGTGCATGCATCCATTTTTATTAAGACAAAATGTCCCATCAGACCTTTTCGTAGTTCTTTCTTTTTACATTTGGCCTCTTCAATTGTAAGTTTCCTTATACTTTCTCTTTCCAGAGAAACACCAAATTTTTTAGCCATTTCTCCATTTAGTCCGAAAAAGGCTGGCTGTGAAAAGGATAGTGGTACACTGTTCTTTACTACTATTTCAATATTGTGGTTTTTGAATTTTTCTGGTGTCATTGTTATGGTAACTTTTTTCAGATATAAAGAATCTTCTTATTTGTGTTTGGTCTCCAGTAGAATTCTGAACATTTTTATCCCAGAAGTAGATGGAATATTTTAATTGATATCTTTCTCATTGGCAACTTCTAAAACTTTAGGATGAAAACGCTGCAAGTGTCTTTTCAAATCTGATGCTCTTGTAGGTGCATTTTTGTTAGACTCACTGCTAAATTTTGCATCACATTGTTTTTCATCATCATCTTCAAGTGTAAATTGGCACTTGTAATGTTTCCTATCACTTGATAATGTAAAGTGCTCATAAACAGCAGACTTTATCGTGTTTGTTGACAGACTTTTTGCCATTGTGAATGGGGTGGCGTTTTTACTAAAATATAAATTTAAAATATGTTATAACTAACTACCATATTGTTTGATTCAAATACAGACATACACAGTCCTGCACTATTGCAAACATACATACAACATGGCACTATATACACAAATAAGCGCTAGGCCTGCACTAAACTGAGGACATAATTTGTCCTATACAGAAAAACATGCACAAACATATATACTATACACACACCCACACACACAACACAGAGCCCTACATTTTACTCAGAAACATTCACACAATATGCACTATACACAAACATTCATACATTCCTGCACCATACATACACATAGCGCTGCAGTTTTATCCAGAAACTTGCACACAGCCTTCCATCATAGTACACACAAGCAGCCATGCAGTTTTAAAATAGACATGAACACTTACAGTTGAATCCAAAAGGCTGTTCCTCCAAGTTCTTCTAAGCTCTTTTAGCAGACAGAGGAAGTTGAGCAGACATCGCTGCCTTTTTTTTTTTTTTTGCTGATGTTCTGCTGAAGACAGAGCAGCGAGAGGCTCCAAGCCAAGGGGGCCACTTAACTTACGTCCTAGTATTAGGTGGTGTGCAAAATGATGTTAAAGTTCAGCCCTGGATGGAAGCATATATGGAGAGTGCAGACAGGACACCTGAACACACATCAGGCCATAGTACTCACCTACACTTGTTTACAATGAACTTGCTAAACACATTATATCCGAAATAAAACTAAAACAATTTTTGTAATGTACATAATCTAGATTACAATAATGTGAATTTCAGGTTGTATAATAGCTCAGGTGAACGTCACACTAGTAGAAATACAACTATGCACTGGGCTTTATTCTTACATTGGAGAAGTACTTATTTTGACTATTGTTTGTGAAATAGACTATTGTTTTTTTTTTTTTATTAGAATTTAAATTTATCAGGAGTTGGCACATTTTTATCGACTACGACTCCAGGTACCCAAAATTGTCTCCGACTCCACAGCCCTGCTTGTAAGGGGGAAAAAAACATAGCAACATCAGGAAAGGAGGAAAGGGCAAAGGAAGTCCCCGCCAGTGTGAACACTGCCAAGATAAGGAATATTCCTTCCACCGATTCCAGGTAAGTTAAAATGCATTAGGTGTGTCCTTGAGAATACAGGTAAGGTTATCATTACAAGTCTAGAGAAGGGGATATTAGCTGTTTCCTTGGACTTGGCAAGGGTGATTCTACCTGCCAGTATTTACATGGCTTTTTAGAGAATTTGGGCAAAGGTTTGTCAGTAACACTGAGTAGTGAACACTCAGGGTCAGGCATCAAATTAGTATGGAAAACTGCAAAGAGAAGATAGTTCCTCTGACCAGAAGTCTCATGCCACTGGACAAGACCACCAAAATGTGTTCTATACTGATTATATCACCACAACCCCTAAAACAGAAGTGTGGCATACCTGGAAAACATTGAGCTTCTGTTCTGTTTAGAACCATATACCACTGTAATAGTTTTATAGTTTCACCAATCCTACATTCAAAGAAATCTTTTCTCCATGTCAAACCGTTTCTTCAGCTCCCAGTATTTTCCTAAATCAGCTTCCCACAACCACATATAGGCGAGCCTGGAGAATTGGGACCACAGAGCCGAGTATAAAACGGACTCTGAGCCGAAGCATCACCAATGGATTTACAAGTGCTCTCTAAAGGAGTCACGGTATAGGTGGGTAAGCCTCTGACAATCTTGCAATCGACAAAGGAATAGTTTACAAAAAAAAATACCCTGACCTGGGTAGCACCTTTGTACACATTAGATGTTAACCTCCCTGGCGGTATTCCCGAGTGTGGCTCAGGGTGGATTTTCCATACCAAAAACAGTAACCCTGAGCCCCACTCGGGTGGAATTTACAGGGAGGTTAAAACTCCTACCTTGTTGCCACATTCCAGCGGCGTCCTCCAGCAGTGCCCACTACGTCCTCCAGCAATGTCTTGTGTCTTTTTTCCCTGCCGATGCCGACTGGGCATCTGTGCAAGATAGCGACACCCGGCTGGTATCTGCGTGCCCAGCATGTGAACGTTGGGGACGCGAGGTCAGAGGAAGCAGATGCCGGACATCTGTTTGGGAGTGCGTGGCTGAAGGGCAGGGCAGGAAATTTAACATAATGAAGTTTTTGAATGCACCACTTTTGCATTTAAAAATCCTCAATACTCATACCGCCAGGGGGGTTAATAGCTAAGAATGGATTTGCCAAAAAGAAGGTCCCAGACCCTAGGATTACAAAAAATTGATTTTTTTCAGTGAAGAAGCATATTTTTTTCCGTTCATGTGAATAATGCAAACCTAAAGATGTATTAAATGGAAATAATACACCAGTGCAGTATTTTGACCTACATTTGAGTATTTGTGCTGCAAAATCAGTTCACGGCTTACATAAGAAGAAAAAAATAAATTTACTATTGATTTATTAACATTTTCAAGGGTTAATCAAGAGTGAAAAGTTTTCCCAACACATGCCCTTGGATCAACAAGAAAAAAAAAAAAAAAAAAAAAAACACACACACACACACACACACACACACAAATTAGAACTGTTCAAAATCATCTGAAGGTATCAGAGCTGGTATTGTGACAAAATTCTAACTGACAAAACCACTAAAGATGCCAACAAATCAGTCAATGTTATATGTAACACAACCATCCTAATGGCAGTTCCTAAAATACACTGGCGCCCAGGAAAGTAGAACAAAAAAAAAAAAAAAGTCAATGTGTTTATTTTTAACTTGTTTTAAGTCAATGTCAAGCACACAATAAGGGGGGAGTTGTTTTTCTCACTTACTAAATGTTTTCTGCAAGTGCTACATAATTAGGTGGAAATACTTGCATGGATGAACCATTCAAAATCTGCTCAGAACCATTTTATTCTGGTTGTAAATAAGAGGACAGGTTAATATTTGAGAAACTGCATTAAAAATAAAAGATAAAACCACTTGTCAATTTTAGCTTAACATTTGTTTTTTTTAATATTTACACTTAAGTGGTCTTGAATATATTTTAGGTCAAGGATGCCCAACCTAGGGCCGGTGGGCCACATCCCGGCCTGTTGAGCTGCCAGATCTTGCCCTCTCCTGATCCCCTACCTATTGCCTTGCAGGGGATGGGACTCACATCTCCTGTGTTTCTCAATGAGATTGTACTACTAGGAAATGGAGCTTCCTGAGCATGCTTAGCGTGAGCCTCCTCAAAGTGATTGTGTACTATAGACCTGGCAATCAGCTGTGTCTGCTCCCCGGCCACCTTGTACTGTGAAATAATCCCATCCCTTGTGCAGCATGAGAGTTGTGTGAGTCCATGCTGCTGTCATTACCCCATGTATAAACATTCATATATTTTCATTATTCATATTCACTCCTTCAACAATTACACCGGGGAACGCATTTTTTTTTTTTAGTTAGATCTTACACTTTTTACTAATTTTTGGGTGGTGAATCCAGAAATGACCCCAGTTTTTTTTACTATCACATCCAGTTTGTACGATACAGGGTACCCTCCATTTTTGTCAAAAAACATACAAATTTTACATACAATGAAAAAAAATAATAAAATAGCTTTAATGTACTGTTTGTTTAAATTTCTTTTGTTCATACAAAGGATTTATTGTTACTCTGACATCTTTAATCAGGGAAGCGGTTAAGGTAAAAAGTAACGCTTATAGCTTTTCCTGGAGTGTTCAGTGAAAGGACAATCCCGTCGGATGCTCCTAAAATAGTCAGCCATCACATTCACATCCTATCCACCCTGAGACCTTCAAATCTTGGTGGAATGTATTTGAGGCAATACATTTGAATGAGCCACTGGGCGTATAGCCGATGGTAGACTAGGATACTCTATGTTAAATGTATTTTTCTTGTTATATCCCTAAGTTTTGACTATACAAAAGTAACAGTCACTGAAATAATCTCCTGGATCTCGCCAAACAATTGGTATACCAAACAGCATCTTATTACGTGTTGCCTTTGTCCACATCCATAAACCCTCGACACACTGCACACCTTAGGAGGGGACTTGATCTTGATCACCAAGTTTAACTTTGAAATATGCCAAATAGGCTTGCTCTACAAATGTGCTGATGTTCACCTTTTGACTGGGAATGATGAAAATGCCACAGATACAACAAAATGAATCAGTGTTGTTTAGGCACTTACGACGAGAAACAGCAGAGCCAGACATGATCTAAAAGGAAATACATAGGTAAAAAAATAATTTTTTGTTATTCAATACGTAGAGCAGCGCACAACCTCTGACAACACTGTCTTGTGTGTATATGAATAGCCTATACAAATCCACGCTCTAGTAATAGCATTAGAGATATAAATATATATATATATATATATATATATAAATAGAGA
>NC_092859.1:102092740-102111862 GCF_032062135.1 Pyxicephalus adspersus
AAAAAAGTAAACATTTTAAGGTAAACAGGAATCCTAACAGCAGCTTGTAAACAAAATTTCAGCTCCCTAAACATTACAAGTTGCCAGTTACGGGATCACAAACAAAATCCTAATATCAGGGATTTTTTCACATTAAAGGGGGCTTCTTTAACACCAAGTTCCCCAAATAGAGGTTGCATGTTAGGGACCCCCAGGAGCCACTTCCCTGGCAATGAGCATTGGGGTATTGTCAATTCGCTCTTTGCTGTGGTCCCCTAAATATATACTTGCTCGCTCACAAAACTTTAAAGCTGTGTTCAGGTGGGGTTGCCTTGCAGTTACCCCTTCCTCATGCCCTGCCTAGGGGAAGATGCTCAGTACTGCTCACTGCCGCCTGGAGTCAAATCTGCAGACGCTGCGGTGTGAAGGAGTGAGTGGCTGGTGAGGTGCCTGTTACATATAGTTGGCTACTTACCGTCTCTGAACCCCAATTTAACTGGAACATGGATGTCAGCAACTAGAAATGTGGGCACCAGTAGGAAACTCCTTTTGTCCCCCCCCCCCCCCTTCCCAAAAAAATGTTATACCAATCATATCATGCTACCCCCTATCCCCCATACTCTTATTTTTTTGTAAGAAAAGTGAAATGTAACTGCACTCTTGTACTCTTGTGGCTAACTCCCCCTAACATTACATCACTAAGGCACTATCACAAGATACAAAAATATACCTGTCATACCATGCTATCCAGTCACACATATCTGGCCACTTACCGTATGTGAACACCAACCCCTCACAGTAGTGAAAGTATCCATTGCAAATATTTAGGAGGTATTAACAAAACCCTAACACTTGACAGGACGCATTGTATGCTGTAGTTCCTGCTCTTTGGTACAGAAATGGTGAGCAATATATAACTGGCCAGCACTGTATGATAGCTTTAGTTTTGTATCTTTCAATAATAAAATGAGCATCAAATGGTGAGTGCAGAAATTCTTGACTTGCCTTGATTTTCTTTAATTTAATTTTAAATTAAAACTTTTCTAGTTTAAAACTTACATCTTTAATGTTTGTTTGCATTGTGGTCTGCAAGTTTTATCTGAATGTTAACAAGCCCCCAGATGAAAAAAGGTTTGGCACAACTAGTTTAGGACATGTATAAAATGTGTATTTTACAGATATGGGGCATCACCTGATGAAGCATTTTATAGCATACTAGAAATTTTACTGAATAACAAGTGATCAGGCAGGATTTTTATTGCAGAATGGACAGACAATTTTGATCTGGCTGTACAGATACCATAGGACACCTTAAGAGGTCTTTATAGAGAGACCATGGTCCTGATTTATTAGGTTCTCCAAGGCTGGAGAGAATACACTTTCATCAGTGAACCTGGGTGATCCAGCAAACCTGGAATGGATCTGGTCCTAGATTGAAAACATTTGCTAACAAATAGCTAAAGACTTTTAGAAAATCCATTCCAGGTTTGCTGGATTACTCAGCTTCACTGATGACAGTGTATTCTCTACAGAACCTTAATAAATCAGGGCCAATGAATCAGGTGATCATAACGGTTTTAGTGAAGCAATGGACACAAAATTTGTGCCAATGGTTTTAATGTTTTGACTGATCTGTGTATCTGGTGTACATTCATTGTCACTGCTCCACAGCAGACCCATGTAAAATAGAGAAGCAACATCACAATATTAAGAAAGTGTTATTAGGAGTCTAACAATAAGGTGACCATTATGCAACAATTTGCACTGACTTTTTTATCTGAATTCAGTTCACAGGCCAAGCTAGCAGTGAGGTCATCTGGGAACACAGTTTTGCAGTTTAAGGCACAGATCTGTTGATTAGTTCTAGAAGAATATGCCACAACACCATTTTGCCAATTTAACAAAAATGTCAAAAGTTGAACCCCCTTTCTTTCACAGTTTAAGAGTAGAACACACACATTTACAAAGATAAACCCAGAAAAAAAACCAAATACATATTACAGACCAGATTACCAACATTTTATTTACATGACAATTAATAGATGTGAGCACTAAATTACTGCCAATTTTAGGCCCTTTTATTATTACAACACCTGGTAAAATTGTGTTGTCTATAGCATATTATACAAATTGCTTCTTTGATTTGGCTTTAATGGATGGAAGTGTTTTTGGAAGTTTACTACTTTTTTGACGAACATCCTATGCACAAAATTTGCATTGAGCTCTACTGTCTAATTGGCAATGCTACGTTAGTTTACCAGTTGATATATTGGAATTTTAAACATGAATTTTGATCAGGCAAATTTGTATCAATAGATCTAAAGTATTACATGGACCATAAAGTCAGTCTTCAGAGGTCCAGGTAATAAGCTGTACCTTTTGTGTCAAAAAAAAAAAAAAAACATCCATACAGCATGTAACTTTTTCTCTTCTTATAGCAAAAAGCTGCAATGGCAAACAGAAAATGCTCTTTTTATCTTTTTAAAAGTTCATATCTTATGCAATCTGCAACTATGAGGAAGTCTGGGTGGAAGAAATACAGGAGGCTGGTTAAACACAGAACTGCTGTGTTACTTAGGAATTTCCACTATCCTTTGGCAGATGACGTTATATACTACTGTGCTTGTTTAAAAGGAAGACCTTAACTTGAATAAAAATTAATTTTAATGTTACACATTCTTCTACCATGACCACCCACAAAAAAAAAGCTACCAAAAACACCTTTGTACCCAAGCTTTCCTCTTGTTGCTTGTCCCCCAGCACTAAATGTAAAGTAAAGGACCTTACTTACTGTCCTACTTCTGACCAAGCCAAAAACGAAATGGAGTACAGTAAAACGATTTTGCTTAAGATTATTTATTCTGAGGATCTGTTTGAAGTCACATAGCTAACCAACAGTGCTAAGAACATGAAGATAAAGACACAGGTAAGAATAATACTAAACATTCATACAATGCATTTTTCTATGTCACAGCACACTGACATAATGCAGCCCAGATCATTATAGGTCCTAAAGATAAAGACAGTAGAGGAATGTACTAAAAAATAAAAAAATAAAACTACACAAAAACACTTGTGTTCATAATAATAGCTTTGTGACGAAAGATCAAAATCTGTATACAGGTAGTCCCTAGGTTAAGGACATCTGACATATGGACAACTCCAAGATACGAACGGGGCTTCCCTGCTTGCAGGACAGAGGCTTGATGGGGGGAGGGGGGTTGCATGACTTGCAGAAGAAATCTTTTAGTAAACACAGCTGAGGTTGTGGGTGATCCTAGGGGCTGAGCTGTTCTGCAGGCCCTTCTAACTCTTTAAGGACCAAGACAAACTCTACAGTTTTCTTTTTGCATATCAAAGCACTTTTTGCTTTGTTTGTGATTAACTTACAGTGAGGATTTTTTACAGTAACTGACACCTCACTGCCTAATATGTTGAGACAAACATCTGTCTTAATTGCATTTATTAAAATAATTTATTTATTTACTGAGAGTTGTGAATGTTGGAAATATTTTGAATATTGTGAGTTGTGAATGTTGAAATAACTTTCAGGTTCCCCAAAGACCTGAAAGTTATTTCAAGGGTTCCCCAATGTTGAAAATGTTGACAAGCACAGATATAGAACACTATCTCCCTGTCTCCTTTTTAGAGAAAATACACTCAAAAATTATTTTCCTTGCTCTTTAAAATGTTTTCTTCTTTCCACTCCATATTCGTGTCTTCTTTTCCTTCCCAAATATAAGGGGGTCTCTTCCTGATCCATGGCTATACCACGCTGCAGTCCATCTTATCCAATTGACTGGCGTGGAAATACCCAATACAAGCAATGAACCAATCAGAAACAAGCTTTTCTGAATCACCCTTGTCTTTCATGTTTCCTATGGGAGTTAAACCAAAGTTTACCCAGACACCCAACTTTGAAAGTGCCAACCACTTACTCACCTGAGCCTCTCATTTAGACATCTCCTTCACCCATTATCCCAATTACCTGTCAACCAGCCTTTTCTCCTTGTTTGTGGAGTCCCATTTTTGGCCAGTGGGTAGGGGCACGTCCGTTTAGAGTCAGAAATTTTGGGCTTCAGGGCGAATGATCCATTACATCACTTTTCCTTTATTTGGAAAATGTCCATCTCTTTGGGTTCTGGCGTACCCTACAGTTGACCGACTTTCTACTACATTCCCCATTCCCTCAACATTTCATAGAGCCCTCACAGCATTTGAGCCTAAGTGTTGTGATGAGGGACTGCTCAGAGGTACCCTGTCAATGGCATACCCCATACCTAATACCAAACTCAACCAGTCCCATCTGTTTTGAAAGCACTGAGAAGGGGAAAGTGTATATAGCTTCTCAGTATTGTATCCCAGTCTCTCCCTTTTTTTAAGGCATTGAGAAGGGGAAATGGAGTTCACTCCAGTCTAGAGAGAATGTAGTAAAGCATTTACCCATAGGCCCTCTATTGCTAGTCGTTACAAGGACTCCAGAAATATTGCACAAATTCTACCTGTGTTCCAGATGTGCCTTGGAGATGCCAGAGAGCGAAAAGGACTATGTTCCACATTTTTTGATCCTGTCATTAGACTCCCATGACCCCCTTGCACTTCATTTTCACCCTTATTCAATGTCTAATAAACATTTTTTTTTTTTTTAAAGCTACATAACTATTAGGTCAATTCAGCTGAATTTGTACTGCTTCACTCTCCAGGACTCAATGGTTTGCTGGAGTTAACAAGATTATGTATATTGAGACCTGACCACAGCTTTGAAGAACACCTCTACACACTTCAAGATGACTTGGTTTCACTGCTTTACATATATAAAAACTCTCTGGATTCTAGATCCCTGGAGGAACAACCCAATACTCCACTAGATCTGGGTTGATTTTACCAAGCACACACCAGTCTATTTCTACTTGACCTTCATTGTTGGCAATCATTCCCCATACTCCCAGTTATGGCCCCTTATTTGGTTCTTCTACTTGTTATATTTGGATTTATTCAATTGGTAGTGGAAAACATCCAATTATTTTTTTTTTTTTTTCCTACAATCAACATATGTCCTTTGTACCCTTGATTCTTCAGTATAGCGATCTTGTGTGCTTTCACATTATTTGGTATTGGTTTATTTTTCGGTTCTAAATAATTTATTATATAATACACTATAAACCCTTTTATAAAATTACAAAAGTGTGTCCACAGCATACCTTTAGATGATGTTTAATGTCTACCTAACTTGATAGGCTGTACATTTCATATCACTATAACTTCTGCAATGACTAATAACCATTTTACAAATTACCCTTACAAAAACACAGCATGTCTAAAGAGATCACCAAGATGCCAAATTACATGTTATGATGCATGTGGGTGGTAAAGTTCAGGTAGTCATCTGCTGTCACTGAATACATTACCCAGACCCCCCCCCCCCCGGCTAGTTTATTGAAGAATTTGGATTCTGGATTACAAGGCATTGGGTTATACATGTTTAGATTTACTGAAATACAACACAGTGCCTAAATCCTTGCAAATAAATTATACGTCATCAGGCTCTAAAGAAGATAAGGGTGAGCTAGAGTATTTGTGAGATCTATTTTAGACAGTAATGTACACATTTCACATGTGACAAAAAAAAAAAAAAATACTGTACTACTGTTTTATAATTTACCTACAGTAAAGTGGTTCCTTCCTCTATGTCAATCATGTTTTTCAACAAGAAAATGTATTACATGGAGTTTGCAAATGTTTGTGCACAATCATGTCCTATGTAGTATGCATCAGTGTCTACAAGACATTTAACTGCTGCACTGATTTAGGCAAAAGAAAAAAAAACACAGGACTTCAAACCTGGAATATATAGCAGCTATACACACACACAATGTCTGCAACATGTCAGTCTTGGACCTAGCCAGGATACATTCCTGTGTATCCTGCAAATAAATGACAGCAGAAGATGATGATGCTAGGAAAGCAGGGTGCTGGAAGTCACCTTGTATCCTAGCAACTACCTGATGGTCTCTATTTTGAGACCCAGTTGTAATAAAGCTTCTCTGTTGCTTTAAAAACTAATCACCTAGCAAAGGCATGATGCACCTACTTATATTGAATCACTGTGACTGAACTAATCAGACAAGAACATGTCATTCCTACAGGAAAAAAACTGAGTTCATACTTTCCATTCCATTTAAACAAGTTTGACAACAAACGTTTTGCCATAACCAGTTATTAACATAAGTAGGTTATAAACAAGTTGTTTACAATCAATGACGTAAAGGCTGTCGGGTGGAAATGGTGCACAGCGGGAGACTCGACATCCTTAAGTGTCATGTGAATATAATGATTCTTCAACCGCCATAGCTTTTCAAGAAAACAACGCTCAAACAGGTTGCATGTCGATCCTACAGTGAACAAGTTAGTTAATCGGTAGACATTATTAAAAAAGGTCAGAGTCTTGCTAGTATTTTGGGACAATTTTCAGTACAAGCTCTCCAGCATTTTTTAAGCCCAAGCAAAAAAAGGAGTTTAAGAATAAGGAACACACCAAAATCATATGTCAACACAAACATTTCTGTGTTAAAAATAATTTTCATTAAATGCATTTTTCAGTTCAGGCAAAATGCAAGAAAATAGGAAAATTGTAGCATTATTAAGCTTTTTGTCACCTTAAAACACATTTAAATGAGTAGTATAAAAATATTAGGTGCATGTACGGAGGAGAGTACGCTCAATATAAACAGCACTATACCTGGTGAGGATGTGGCCTTGTGTTATCTCATTGCTGCTGGTCTCATTTAGCATCTTGCAGCCACTTTGTCTGCATGCATGCACTCCAGCAATGGCTGCATGTCATTATTCAGCAGCATGGGTCTTCATCACAGCCTGTAGTCTTAGGCTACGTTTTGCATTTTGTTTTTATTGTATAGCAGTACACCTGTTGTCCCATAAACCAGTACTCAAACACCCCAAAACCCAGGTCATCGTTGAAACAAATGGGAACGGTTGAAATTACTTTTTTTTTTTTTCCCAGAAGCTTTATACAACTTCCAAGGGAGGTCCGCCACTGAACTGCTTCTATAGGCCTGTTGGACAGTAAGAATGATATCCAACCACAATAGCAAGCAGTTGAAAGTGTTGTGACAGACAGTAGATGAGCCACAATCCTTAGCAACATGTGACAAAAGAGCTACAACCACTTAATATAGCGTTCAGCAAATGTTCATCCACACGCACCTCCTCCTCACAGTGCTTGGAATTGAGAGCTCAGGAGCAGATAAATAGAAATGCATGTGACAACAGCACAGCAATTAGCATACAGAGACAGAGTGTTGTCAATCTATGGGTATGTTCATACCCGTTTCTGAAAAACGTGGCTGTTAAACGCTTCAGGAACCTACCCAGCACAGCTAGGCTTCCAGGATCGTTTTCAGGTGAAAAAAAAGCTTGCGTTTGCAAAAGCCTGTACAGGCATTTATAGGCAATTCCAAGTCTATGGAGACATTTGGGCGGCCAAATGACCCTGGAAGCTACATGGGGCTCCTCAACAAAAAGCTTGCGAAAGCCTACAGCCTGCACAAAAAACAGACCTATTCATTTTCATTTAAACTATTTTTACAAGGCTTTTGTAAGCATTTTCAGGCTGTAAAAACACTTATAAAAGCCTGAAAAATCAGACGTTTGAACGTTGTTGAAACAGTTTGAAATGTTTGGTCTATAAAAGTATAGACTAACAACATTCTGGACCTTTGCAGGATCAGTGGATGCTACTACAATGAAAGCTGCACATTAAAGGGTATCTACAGCCAAACCTCCTTACCACAGTGTGTAAATGCCCTGTCAGATTACAATGCTATGTCCACTCCAGAGGCATCAATACAAAACGTGTGCCCAGTGTAAAGAGTGTATCAAAGCAACAACAGCCTGTGTAGAAAAGAATGTCCTATGCCAGCATACTGCAGATAAGCACTCTGATCTCTTGGTAGAATGAGTCTCCATGAAGAGGTTGGTTACCATATGGTGAGTATTATCTAAAGTAAGTGTCTCTAAACCTTTTTTTTTTTAACATAGAGGGACCCTTGTAACAACTTTCAGGTCTTCATGGAGACCCTACTATAGTTACTATATTCACAGGTCAGAACATGGTAGCCAGTGAGTAGATAGCTTCTACCAATCATGGCTCATGAGAAGAATGTCACCCTTAAAGATCATTGGTGCCACTTAAACTGGAGAGGCATAAAGTGCTCATTGCTTCTGGGGGATCCCTGATTTAGAAACACTGATCTAGAATTGTCCAATCAGCACACAGCATTGAGCTCTGCAGACTGCACTCCTATCAGGGGGTGTGAGGGACCTGTGCAAAGAGACCTCTGCCTCCATACAGTACAGACCAGTTGAGTGCTTCTCTACAGCATGCAGAATGGAGATTTTTCTACTCTGCAGGCTGTATCTAGAAGAGTAAAGGTGAAACTTTATACACGTGAATAAATGTAGGACGTGTTGCACAGGGCCATGGGGAAGCTGCCAGCAGTTACACCCGGTACTTACCGATGCCGAGTCCCACCACCACTCGCCCCCCGAGCAGGGTCTCCTTGTCCGGGGCAGCCGCCAGCAGCACGGCTCCAGCTGTGAACAGCAGGCTGGCCAGGAGGATACACGGTCTGCGCCCCAGCGCTCCATTCAGCACGCCGCCTGCCAGAGCCGACAATGCCGCCGCCCCGACCGTGCTGGACACCAGCAGCTCCTGCCACAGTGCCGACAGGTTCATGTCCTTCTTAAGCAGCAGCATGGCCCCCGACACCACCCCGGTGTCATAGCCGAACAGGAACCCTCCCAGGGCCGAGAACACCGACACCACGTACACGAAAGCCGGGGTGACATCCTGCTGGAACTGCCTGCGGGCCGCCCGCTCCAAATCTCCGCCTGAGGATGACGGCCCCCCCGAGCCTCCGGTGCCCCCCGAGCCTAAGGTGCTCTGGCTATTAATGCTGCTACAAGAGTCGGCGGCAATAAGGCTCCTCTCCCCGGCTGCCTCCTCCTGCTTCCTTCTCTTCTTCTCCCCCATCAGGTTGCTCAGGCTCCGCAGGGTGTACTCCACATTGTCGCTGGCTTTACGGGACATGGGTGGTCAGTGCTGAGGTCGCCTCAGTCGGTGTGCACCCGGGGTCGGAGCCCAGGTCATACGTGTGGAGCTCCCCGCCTTGTTGTCTCAGCCTAACAGACGCGTCCGGAGTCCGGGCTGAACATTCTACTTTGCTGCCACTTTGTTCATCTTCCAGCAGCGCTCGTCCATCCAGGTGGGATGCGAGTACTGAACACACACGGGGCTCCCTCAGCCAGCAGAGGCGGGGCACTCACTGCTCTCACACCGGACCACAACGCTGTCAAACTGGAGGGGGCGGGGCCGAACTGGTCATATGACAGGCGGCAGCTGATTTTGTGACGTCACTGTGAGGCTTGCGAGGTGTTTTCGCCTGCAGTCAGAAGGCTTTTCATATCTGTGTCCTCTCCAGCTCCAGGAATAATGAGAGCGATCAGGCATTATATAATGATCAATCCCCCTGGCCCTAGCTATGCGGCTGCAGCCTGCTTTATGAATTAAGCATATTACTCACTGCTTTGTGTGCAGGAGCACGGGTCATTCACAGATTTGCTGCTAGAACATAGAGACAGCAATCGTATTTCAGCTTCCACCCCTTCCAATCCATCTGTGTGATCAGATGAACCAGGCAGGTCAGCACACACCATTTTGATTGATTTTTTTAAAGCAAAACGTGGAAAGAATAGCATTGCCCATGATAAACACGATCAATCGAGAAATCAGAGGAAATCTGATAAGAAAATGCCCTCCATAATGGTCCATCAAGATTTGTTCCATCTGGTTGCTAATAGAAAATGAATTGACAAGATTGATTGGATTGCAGACATTTCTAGAATGAAATCAGAATCAATGTAGCATTATTGATTGTAAGACAGGAATACACCACAACCAAGGAAAAACAATCCATTTGGAGCAAGTGACTGCTGTTTTTTTTCCCCAAAGATTCAAAAAAAAGTAATAAAGGGAAAACATTTTGTAGGTAATGTTTTCTTAGCCCCCAACACATTAATTTACAGATAAAATATTTGCTTAGGGCCAATATACTAATATATACTATTGTGCTCTGTATATCCAGGGACTAGATGTTGCTGGCCTTTTACAATCCAGGTTCAGCCTTTTCTTTTCTACTAATGTGTGCCCCGAATGTTGGGAATCTCTTCCAGAGCTCGTCTGGGGTGTGATGTATATGTAGCCTAATTGGCCACTTATAGCTGCGGCTATTCTGGTTTTTGTATTTATTTGTTTTGTCTCGGGTTTGCTCTTTCTGTCATTGCCTGGTCTCTCATCTCCTATGTTTCTGTTCCCTTTTCTATTTCTCTTGTCATTCTTTTGGCCTCTCCTAACATATTTTTTTTATCTTTATAAAGTCCAAGTCTGGGGTGGAGGCAATTTGTAGGCACAGCCATCGGGTTGTATACTCCTTTGTCAGACTGTCACATATTAGGATCTATGATGTTGGTCAATTTACCTGGGGTTATGCCTGTATATATCTTGTCATAAAAAAATGTAGCATATGTCACACATCAGGTCTGTACAATATTTCCAAGGGTTCATCATGCCTGTTAAGTCTGTTATGGCACCAGAATAGAGTTAATTGAGGTTAGCGGCTGATTTCTCAACCAACATAGCCGTACTGATGAACCCTTGGAAATATTGTACAGTCCTGATCCTGGTGACATCAATCTAATGTCAGGCAAAAAAAAAAAAAGGTTCCACAGGCATCTGTATAAAGACATGGAATTAATATCATTTTGGCTTTTGAATATCTATATATGTTGCTCTGCAATCAAATCCCCTGAAGAAGCAGTGGTTGCCACAAAACGTGTCGGAACTCTTTTCTACTTGAAAGCTGTTTTGTTATATGTGATATACTGTGATTCCAAGCCATGTACTTGAGTTTTTAATTGCTAATTTGTCACAGAATATGTTACATTTTGTATGTTTTTGCATAAAAAAACATAAAAAATAAAATAATGTTTTTTAGGTATATTTGAGTTGAGTAAGACTGTTCCCTCTCTTTTATTATGTTGTTTTTTGGGGATATGACATCTTTTAATATTAAGCATTATCTTTTAAAGAGCGTTGCTTATGTTCTGTCTGCTTCAGATAGATAAACAAACCCACGGTTTCCAATGTGGTGGCAGTGACTACCACTTAAGACCAACACAAATTGTGTGAGCAACTTTGGTCGCAGTCTTTTAACTTCTTCAAAAGAAGGTCTATGTGTATCATAGTTGTTAAAGCGAACCTAAACTCCAAATTTTCACTGTACATAAAAGGGTAAGGGCTGTCCCAGACAAAGATAAGGGTAAAAAAAAAAAAGAGGGTGCAGCACCGCCGCCTTAATTCTCGATCGCCTTGTCTGCTCCTTCTGCACATTCCCGAGATGCTCCTTTCGCCAAAAGGGAAAGAAAATGCCGATCTCATGCATGGGCCGTGAGATCGGCAAGTTTTTTCCCATCTATGTCACCAGATCCTGCCCCTCCGTCGGGTGATGTGGAAAGAAGAACCCGGAAAAACAGAGAGAAATTGGCGGCACCTAGCATGCCAGCCCGAAGACGTATGCCAGGACAATGCGGGACACGATGGAAGAACCCTCTGGATGGATCGACTGCTCTGCGGGCTTGAAAGTAAGAGTATTTTTTTAAAACTTTTTGGTGGTTTGGGGTTTATTTCCTCTTTATTAGCATGCCAGAAGTATTTGAAACATGATTGTGGGTAGTAAGTGGGTGGTCTCAGGTAGTTTTTTTTTACATTAGGATACATTTTTTTTGCTAAGAAAAAGCTAGCACAGAAATAGTCAGGTAGAAATGAAGTATGAAAATAATTTTTCACTTAATTGGCACAAGACAATTTTGAGATTACTGACAATATAAATGTTACACCATGGCTTATAAAAGAGACTTCTATTGGTATAGATCATTGTTTTTCCTTATAATAGGATGGATGTGTCATTAAAATAAAGGAAGATGGCTTTTAAATGTAGTAGAATGACTTTAGAATGAAGTTCTTGAAAATTATAATGAACATTAGAGTCTGATTAAAAACCAGGAACAGGAAAGTACTTAGTTTGGCTGATGTATACATCTGTTCCGGAGAAAAGCAATCTAAAACTCCATCAGGAAATAAGCAAAGTATTAAACATGACAGAAATCAGCACCAGGGATAGCAAACATCCAAACTACTGGATTATGTTAACAATGTAAACCAGTAAGCATAAAAAAGAACCAATTGAACTAACAAAGCATAAACATATGAGTTATGCTTTATTTCTGTCCATGGAAAAGCAGGATGAACAGGTAGGTAATTAAGCAAAACGTTTGAAGCAGTAGTTTATACATCTGTTTCAGTCAAAAACAGGTATTCCAGCAGCTAAGCATGATTCAGTGTTAGTAATACAAACCCAGTTTAAATTCTTCACAGTCTGATCACTGGTAATAAAAATATGACTAATTAAATATTTATCATGTTTGTGGATGCTCTGTAGCCTACTACTGTAGAGCAGTTGATAAAATAAATATTTAATATTTTATTTTAATAATTTGTGTGTGAAAATAAACAGTGATAGAAATGTACAGTTTATGGTAAATATATTTAAGTTTATTATTAATGTTATTATTTTTTTTAAAAATTGTGTAATCTAAAAAAATATGTACAGCTAACATTAAACTCGGAAATAAACAGAAAATAGCTCCAGGCTCATAAACCTAAGTTCCTAGCTACTTATCTGTGAATTATAACAAATGAACAATATTTACATTCACCTATCAATTTTTTTAAAATATATTTATTTATAAATAAAAAATGGCCTATCCAATGATTTAAATACCCATAGTTGGCCATCCCCTGGAACAAAAAGCCAACTTTTAACTTTCTAACTTAAAGTGAGAAGCTGAAATTAGATTTGTACCAAATATATACAAAAAACAAAAAAAGATATTATCTGTATACATGTTTTTTTCACCAGTTTGAATATCATGTTAACTATGTATGCTTCTAAAGCAGTCTCATAATTTATTTGTATTGGGTAGTTTTTATTTTCCCTGCATCCTTTTATATTCCCTGCACCCACTTTGTGTTTTATTAGTTAAAGAAGTCTATTTTTTATTAATTTTATTAGAGAGTTTTGTTGCACCCTTGCTTATAATTAGTTTTTGTTGCACCCTTGCAGGATAGGGTGGACCTTCTGATAAGAAATTTACCCCCAGAAAATGTCTTCCTGGTGAGCTAATACTGCCTGTTATTCTTCCAAATCTAGACGTTGACTGTACAGACTGGGCATCAATACATTTGTCCAATGCATACAATGACATTTTATTACAGGAAAGTAAAAACATATAATTCTAAAGCATTTTACTTTAAGGACACTGTACAGATTGAGTTTTCTAAACCTAAAGACCTTAACTTGCATGTTAACTTTCTGTGGTGTACTGTGTCAAATGTTTTGCAAAGCATTTCATCTGGTTCCATTCCTCACTGTTCAACTTCATTATGCTAAGTGCATTTGATGTTGAGGAGGGATAGGTATTACTGGTTCTTAGTTAGGATTTAAAAAAGGATAGGATACTATTCTTGTAGAGTGAGGGAAATGGTGTACGGGTTGGGGGGTCGACTCCTCCACAATGTGAACATTTGAGAATAGCAGTATCACATCTGTAGCTCACTATATTGTTTCAGGAGGGTGTATTATCCATCTGCTGAAGCAGGGAGTAATATTCAGCTGCCATACTCTATTCAATCCATTAGAACAAGGTTTGTGTAATTGTCACCCTGCCGTCACTTCAGGACAGAATGGTGAACCCTCCGTGTCACCAGTTCAGTTGGCACAGACATGCACAAGGAGCAGAGTCTAAGCAGCTGCACGAGCCTCTAGAGGTGGGGATGTTACACTGCGGGCAACTGCAAGGTTGCGGCCTTCATGTATGCAGAGCCAGGTGACTGCTGAAAGACAAGAATCAGACGAGGTGCAGGAGCGTGAGACAGAATCGAGGTCAAACAAGTCAGAGGTCAGGGCAGGCGGCAAACAGGAGTAGCCAGGGAACAAAGCCAGAGTCAGTACACAGGAAATCAGTAGCTGGAGATGCAGGCAGGAATAGCAGGAACAGAGCCAAAGGAAATCACTTGTTCAGGCAACTTCCTGTTGCCAGTCAATTCCCTATAAAGGGAAGGTCATGTGATGAATGGGGCCATGTGACCTGCAGGTACCCTAACCCACCATCAGAGGGAGTGCTGGAGAGGAGGCAGTTCAGGTGCTGTTCACATGTTTACTAGCAGGTGGAGTGGGTCTGCGGCACACTCTAGTCCTCAGAGCCAAAGGGGCAGCTGACAGGAAATCATATGACCTGGACCAGGAAGTAAGCAGGGACTGGAATCCCTGAGCAGAGCTGGTGCTGACAGCAGGGGAATGCAAGGTGGGTGACACTAAAGAAAGCACAAATCCCTTGGTCCTGCGGGGATCTGTGACAGTAAATTTCTCTTTCTCTGCGCCCTGACCCCCAGAAGCCACCAGGTCATCTAAAAAAGTAAATGCCAACCCATTGAATCCACTGACTGGGAGTTGGGGTGACATTCACCTTCAGTTGGCATGGAATACAAGCCTTAGCTGCATTTAACAGATGATACACCAGCGACCTTTTGTACTTCTTTTCGATAGTGAGACGATATCTAGCAAGGCCAGTTCAAGTTTGTGCCTAATTTATGTCTTTGCGATTATCTTATGGATTATCTCTCCCACTCCCAACCAGAAAGAACTTAGCAATGGACAATCCCAGAACTAATTATAGCGTATAGGCACATAGATCCAAGATTGACATGCATAAAAAAATTTTGTCCACTGCCTCATAAACAGAACCATATAAAATATACATATCACATCCACTAGAATAAAGAGGCCTTAAAAATGCTGCCAAAAACCTTTGTGGCTCCAAAAGAGGAGAAAGTCATCCGCGCAAGACAAACTATTGTGCACTTTCCACGTGGGACATGAGCGCAGGCAAAAGAAGAGGGGAAGCTGTAAAGCCTTTAGGCAGTAATCCTCAGGAAGCTGTGACTGCCTGCAGTAGATAGCGTTGCAAAGAAAGAACTGTGAAATGCTCAGGCCACGCAGCCAAGATGGCCGCCACTCACACCTGATAAGAGAGCACCGACTCCGGGCTCTGAGAAGAAGGTGCGCTCCAACACAGGGCTTCTCTGATGCTGAGAGAGGAGAAGAACAGGCTGGTAACGGGTGAGATCAAAAATCCTCTGCAGCGTCTCCGTAGCATAGATGTTTCAGTGAAGCAGTCGGAGTTTTAGTAAAATGCAGGCTCCATCCCTGGAAGTCTATAATTTAGCTTTTTATACTTACTAATAAAAGGCTTTGTGGCCAAAATGTAGGAGGTGTTCCAACTGTTGAGGCGAAAATTTAATGTCAAGATCTCTCCCCGACTTGATAACATAAGTAGGTGTCCCTGAAGATTGTGTTTCCAAAAGAAGTCAAAAAGCTAGAGAGCGAGGGTTTGCACAAGGTTTCTAAAGGTGTTAGCAGTCTACAAAACTGTTGCAGTGATGGGAGAGACCTAAGAAAACAGGATAGTTGAACTCGTCTCTATGCATCCAACCTTGGGAGGTCAGGGTCAGATTGAAGCTCGGATATGGGGGTCCATTCACTGCCACTTAAGAAACAGTCACATGAGACACTCCCTTGGCAATCCAGTTGCAAAATACTGAGTCTAAGTATCCTGATGGAAAGTTAGGGTGTACCAAAATCGGAAACATGGGAGATGGGGATCTGTAAAATATTTATGCACTATGCCTAAAGTAGCTTCAATCAAAGAACGCAGAGAAGTTGATATCAACGCATTGTTGGACATCCAGACCACGGAAGCCAGAGGGATGTTTAAACTGACCGTGTTTGTACCAATTAATCAGTTGAGCTAGATGCACAGCTCTAGTTATATTATAAGTGTCATGGTGTTGAACGGTAAGATGGTGGACCCTCTGTGTCACCAGCTCAGTTTGTAGAGACCTGCACAGGGCGCAGATTCTAAGCAGCTACCCAGTCTTCACCATAGTTTCTATAGGTGAGGGTGTTGAGCTGCAGGCAACTGCTAGGTTGCAGCCCCTGTGCACGCAGAGGCAGGTGACTGGTAGGTGACTGACAGGCAGGAACAAGACGTGGTACTTGAACGAGGAACAAAGAGTAGTCAGGCAAGCCAGAGGTCAGGGTAGGCAGCTATCAGGAGTAGTCAAGGTCAAGCCCAGCTCAGTACACAAAGAATCAGGGGCAAGATAATCAACAAACAGGAACCTGGAAGCAGAGCCAAAGGAATTCCTTGTTCAGGCAACTTCCTGTTGCCCTTCACTTTCTTTTAAGGGCAGGTCATTTGATGAATGGAGCCATGTGACCTGCTGCATCCTATCCTACCACCGAAGGGGGTCCTGGAGGCTGGAGGTTGGTGGTGTTCACATCTATACCAGCAGAGGGAGCGCGTCTGCAAAACACTCTAGTCCTCTGAGGTAGTGGAGCAGCTGACTGTGTCACATGATTTGGACCAGGAAGTGAGTTTCGGAGAATCATGCCATTCCAGAGAGGTGGGTGGCACTGAAGGAGGCACAGATTCCCTGGACCTGCAGCAATCTGTGACAATAAGAGAGGGTCAGGGAGGACAATTACCCCATGTCTTGTGGAGACAAAGAACATTTATGTCTGATTGCCATATGAATTTCAAGAAATACAAATTAAATTTATGGAGTATGGAAGGAGGTAGTTTAACTGGTAGGGCTTGGAGCATGTATAGTAACCAAGGTATACCATTCATTTTTTATGTTACAGGGACCAAACCAGGAAAAGTAGACTATTTCTATTCCTATTCTATTTCTAGTCTTTATGAACGCTGTTTAATAAGCAAAGAAAGTCTAAGTCAGCTAGTGTTGATAGGTTTACCGGTATCCAGGTACTGAGATTTTGAATATAAGAATGAGCCCATGTAAAAGGAAAGCTTGCCTCCGGTGTTCGTTTGGTTCTAGTGGGTAAAGAGATATTCAATGCTTCTGATTTCTGCAAGGTCATTTTATAATTTGATAATGAGGCAAAGGCCCTGATTTAATAAAGCTTTCCAAGGCTGGAGAGAATACACTTTCACCAGTGAAGCTGGGTGATCCAACAAACCTGGAATGGATGTGGTCTAGGATTCAAAGCCTTTGCTGGCACATAGCAAATGACATTGAAGAAATCCATTCCAAGTTTGCTTGATCACCTTGCTTCATGGGTGAAAGTGTATTCTCTCCAGGCCCAAAGTGCTTAGGCTCATCTAGATGGTTGGGTAATGAGGTAGTTGGCATAGGTAAACAAAAAAGCAAGTCATCAGCATAAGCTGCTGCTTTGTGTTCTATGTACCCGACCCTCAGGCGACACACATCGGTATTTTGATTTCTGCAAATAAACAAAAAAGCAAGTCATCAGCATAAGCTGCTGCTTTGTGTTCTATGTACCCGACCCTCAGGCGACACACATCGGTATTTTGATTTCTGCAAATAAGGGGTTCTAAGATAAAGAATTACCAATAAGGGGGATAAGAGATCTCCCTGCCGGGTACCATTCAAAACAGGAAATGGCGAAGATAAAACCCCAATTGCTCCTATTCTTGCTGTTGGATGTAAACATCTAGCCTGAATCCAAGAGGCAGTAATGCACGCCCCTCTGAAATGGCATTATATTAAATGAGGATCAAGCACACTAAAAAAGTTCCTGTAGTATGCCAGAGAAAAACCATCAAATCCTGGTGCTTTGCTTGTTGTTCCTCATGGGATTACAGCCTGAAGCTCTTCCCTCAAGATTGGCTTCTCCAGCGCTTTAATAAAATGATCTATTAGAGGTAGAAGGCCTGATGGATGTAAATATAGTTTAATGAGCTCATCTGTGGTAGTAGGCACCGGAGAATTTAATAAGGTATAACTTATATATACGTTATTAAAAAAAGAACAGAAAGATTCTGCAATAAAAAATAGTGTACCAAAAGGACCTCTGATACTTCAGATGTATGTGGATGATTGTTTAGCTCTAAATGCTCTGACCAAGGCCTTGCCACAGTGATTAGCATGCTTATGGTAAAACATTTAGCAAATTGGGCTTTGACTTTATCTTTACTAAGGGCACGTTTTTTTTCAAGAATCACATAAATTTAGGATTTGATAACTGATACCCTGTTGCTTAAGGTGTAGTTCCAAATTTTGCAAGTTGGTAAGTCATTCAAATGATATTTGCTCTTCTTCAATTTTTGCCCTTGTTGGATAAGCAACCCCCTAATAGAACACTTTTAGGCCTCCCATACACTAAGAGAATTAGTTGTAGAGCCAACATTATTAAGGAAATATTTAGTTTTCTCTGTGACATCTCTGGGTTTTGTAAGAGCCTTCAAGCCTCCATTTACCTTCCAAGATGGAGGAAGTATTCCAAGTCTTTAGAGACAGATGTTGGAGCAAGGTCAGGGAAGTTTATCATGCCGATATTCAAGGATGTCACAGAGGCAATCTGGCTATGTTTGGTCAAAAAAAGTTTGTTCTACAGTAGGACTTATGAACTGGTGAATAAAATGTGTAAACACGTCTTGTTGGGAGTTGTATTCGCCATATGTGCACCAGTTGATGTGAGTGCAACAGGGTTTTGAGATTCTTCAGAGTAGAGTGGGGTGTCTGAGAAATCCCCTTAGAGGTATCCTGGGAGAGGTTAAGGGTGAAACTGAAATCCCCTCAAAAAATTAATTGTGTCTGATCCCCATCTCTTCCTTGTCTGAAATAATACTAACCCCTCTGGACTAAAAAGCAGTAAAAAGACTGTGGTATGCAAGTTGGTAGCATTGATTATTTATTTCTGGGATTTTGTAATATCTAAAGTGAGTTTCCTTGATCAAAAGCCGCCTGGCCTTGAAGAGTTTTATGGAGCGTTTGGTGAACGGAGACCTTTTGCATTAATTAAAACCAGTTTCACAGACATACTGTAGAGCAGATTTTAAACACAATGATATGGCATGGACGGAGAACAAGGGTAAAAAAAAATAGGTAGTAAAATGAAGTAC
>NC_092859.1:102112908-102123870 GCF_032062135.1 Pyxicephalus adspersus
AAGGGAATGAATTGAAAAGTATCATTATCTACAGTAAGTCTGTCTTTAGGGATAGTGAATGCCTGTGAAGGTGCTTCCCAATATCCCACTTAAGGCAGTTCCCCAAATTCCTTGTCCTAATGAGCTTTTAGTTTTGTTTTTTTGGACTTGCTTTGGTACATTTTCTTTGATCATAACAACTAGATCAGGTATAATGCCATAGATGCTTTGTCCCAGCGTCATGTTTTTTTACTACTGTGTAGTGCTAGTGCTATAGAAATCCTGCTTGTGCCAGGGCATTAGCCCCTTGTTAACATACCAGGGCACTGACCACATACCCACAACTATGTGTAGGGGTACATTTCCTGATATGATTTTTCAAAGGTGTGTTAATTCAAAGAGATGATTGGGTTGTTATTAATAGGAAATGTAATAAACCCAAATTACACTACTTTTTTTTTTCAATCTCAGGCTCCAGTGACCAGTGCTCTTATAATTCTTTTCTGACTGTAGTTCCATCAGCAATTCATTATACATTTGTATCAAATCAGAAATTTTAGTCAATTTCCTCCCAAAGGAACATGTGATGTAAAGTATTTGCTTCTGACTATAGTTCTGCAACTCTCTACTCCTGTTCTGTAGTTGTTGTATGTCACATCAGCTGTCTAGTTTTTGAGGTATATTAATAATGATCACATATTTAGAAAACTCAGTTGCTCCCAGAATCCCAGAATTCTTTAATACCACAGAGGCTATTTAATAGAAAAAATATTTATATGTTTTCTGTGATTACCTGCAGTTTGAGCTGAGCTTTCTTCCTTGTCTTATCTGCAGGTGATCATGCTGCAGGTTTTTTCAAAGGACAAGTATGTGTTTCTCACCTTTGGTGGGGATTACACATCTTTACGGGAACAATTTGTTTTGCTGCATTTTACTAACCTTATGAACATTTTATCACTCAGTCAAATTTATCTGAGCTTTTATCAAATGAAACAATCTCCACAATGCACTGCTTGATGATGATACACAGTTAGATAATTCCAAAAGACATTTTAAATGTCAACAAAAAAACTAGTCTTCAGCCTCATAAATAATTTATTAAAAGAGTTATGGCATAGGTTTCCCTCCCCACCACTACTAGATGGGCTGCTCTCCCGGCTGTTAGGGGTAGCAGTAACATCTAGAGTTGCCACCACTGGGTCTGCCACCTGCACATCTTCACATACCTTTTGCAATCATGTTGGGATGCTCAAACAGAGGGCTGGCCCTCCGTTTCTGGGGTCCCCTACAACTCCTTCTAGATACAGTAACCCAACTCCCTACATGTTCATCCTGATTAACCTCTCCACCCTCCACATGTATGCCTTTACCTACCTGCTCAGTGAGCAGGAGACCCCTCTCAAGGTGATTGACTGATCTCAGTGTTGCAATATGCTTCTCCAGCTCTCCAATGCGAAATACCAGAAAGGCGACTTGCTCACATCTGTCACAGCGGTATTCACCTAGGAGCTGTGGCTCCATTTGTGCATATATATGGCAGACTGTACACTGAACCAAACCTTCTACCTTGCTACCACTCATTTTCCCAGTTACAATGTTTGTTTGTTTACAAGAAAATATAAAAGTTTACTTACAGTTTGTGGTTACGATAAGGATTTAACTCCTTTTGTTTTCAAACTCTTGTTTTTTTCTAACTTCACTTGATTAAAAAGCCATTTGTTTTCACCAGCCTGGTTCCTGCTTGACATAAGATTGAAGGAGATTTAACGAGTAAGTGTAATTGTAAGGCATGCAACTTTTTGAATATATTTTGCTTTGATATATGTCTTTGTAGTTAGTTTTTTGATGTCCTATACCTCCTGAGGAAGCAATATACATTGCAAAATGCATTGAGAATTGAAAATGGGACAATTATTAGAATATGTACATTAGAATTGTTAACAAAAATGTATACTCTAGTCTTTTGTCTAAACAACTTTCTTGTGTTTTTAATGTACAATAAATTATGTTTTTTTATACTCTACAAACTTTACCCTTGATGTTAAAAAAAAAAAAAAAAAAAACAGACCTCCAGACTATTCACATACTTAGAGAATTTATAAGGGGCAGTAAGCGAGCAAGGCTCGGCCTGCTCACTCTTCAACAGCCAACGCAGAATGGAGGTTACATTTCCCCAATATTATAATGTAATATGCAGCATCTATCTTGCGGTAGACCATCCATAACTTGAATCTAAAATATATTCTTCATAATCAAAGAAATCTTCTCCCAGAGGAGATTGTCTCTAATCCTATTCTATATTCCTGTTGGCAAATATGGCACAAACTTAGAGGGTGTTATCTCTTAGTCACTCATTGCTTTTTCTACCCTTATGAGTATTTCTTAAATAGTAAAACAATAGCCCTCTTTTCCCACTTTACCAATTGGATCAATACCAAACATGGACACGAAACGTTCTCTTCAGTATGAGGAGACAGCAGCAGAAAGTCTTTTTAGGAGATTGGCAGTATGCATCTTTATGCAAATACAGTCTTATGTTTCAACTGTGTTAAAATTGCTTGCTGTAAATGATTGGAAAAACCCCCTGGATGGTTTACTTCTCATGCGCAACCCCGCAAAATAAGCGATCACAGAGATCTGCAAAAGATTAAGGATAACCCTAGATTATACAAAAAAGAAAACAGGCCTTCCTGGGTGGTTAGACTTCTTCCTTCTTCCCGGCAGCCATGAATAGGGAGATGACTCTTAGGGTATACTATGGAGTGTATATCTACCCACACCGAGCTTACCTCATGGGCTTTAGTACCACCCCTCGATGTCCCAAATGTACAAGAGATCAGGCAGATTTGTATCACACTGTCTGGGTTTGCCTTGAAATAAAATATTTTTGACGATCATGTTTTCTCTTATTTAACAAATTATGTTCCTTTAACCTCAGAATAGGCAATCGTTGGAACACTCACTTTGAATAGAGCACGTATAACCAGGGGTAGTCACAATTTTTTAGCTATAATATATTATCATACTTTATCATACTTAGTTCATCTTTAATCAGATTTACTGGCAAGTTCCGGCTTTCTTTCTTACCATATACTTAAAAAAAAGACCCAAACGTTTTGCCTTTAGTTATACTTAAAGATCATAGTACTCAGAGCAAACAGGTGATCTTCTTATTCCCAGCACTGAAAAGCCTCAGTGTACTCTAACTCAGCACTCAAAGTCATTGCTACTGAAGGCACTATAAGGTGGGTTTTTTCCAAACCAATGTCCACATCAATACAACAATATATATAGTGTATTGTTGTAGAAAATTCTTTGGGAAAAACCAGCTCTTTTTATAGCGCTTGTAAGAATTACCTGGTGAGGTTCAGTCTACACCAATAAATTTACACCATCCAATTTACTCCACAGGTCAGTGAAGGTGTATATATATATATATATATATATATAGTGAAGGTAGACTTTTAAAGCACAGTTTTTGATAATTTTATAAAAATGACGGTACTATGTGATTTAATGTGATAAATATATCAGTTCTGCAATTCTGCTGTCTCTATCAAGAGCTGGTAATACCACAATCCAAGTGCAATAGATTCTTAAATCTTGTTTTATCTCATATAAATCATAGCTTTCTGTTTATCATATTCTAAACAACCAGTAAACATAATTATTCCTAGTTGTAACCACTGCATTCAATCAATTTTTCGCATGACTTCTCTGGTAACAGGAGGGATTAATTGGCAACTGTCTAACCTTGTCACTGCATTTTAATTTATAAAGATTAGTGAATGATTATAATGTTGGAAAATGATATGAAACAAATCCATGAGCATTATAAATCTTTCAAATATTAGCACTTCTTTTTATGAGCTCTTCTTCTATACCATTTTCTTTTATTAATCTATGCAATGAGGTCTGAATATTTCACTATTAAGAAAAAAAAGTGTGGTAAAAGGTCACAAAGCACAATAAGTTAGCTTTTTAAATGAATTTATGACCACTGCCATTTTACTATATCCTCAGTTCAAAGTAAAATAACATGGTGGTCAGTAGGAAGAATGCCTCTCACATTGCTGGCCATTGGGAAGAATATCACCCTTTCAGATAACTAAAAAGATCATTGGTGTCAGTAAACTGATAAAAGAGGCACAAACTCTTCATTGCTCAAAGAACGCCTAGCAACCTAGCAACACATCTGAAATGTCAGGTGAAAGGGAAAAAAGGCCCTCCACACCATTTCTTTATAGTTCACCTTCTTCCCCTAAGGCAGATGAAACCACCAATGCTTTTGTATACTGTCATGGATTAGATGAGATGCATACTATTGCATCTCTAGATGCATAGTATTCTCATGTACATTTCACTTTCAGACAACAAGACTTTGTATTTGGACATTTTTATATTGTATGTTCCCGTGATAATAAGTAAAGCATCAAGTTTTCAATGCATTTTTTTTCTTTCTGAATTCTGATCAATCAATCAGTAGATCAGATTCCCCAGAAAAATAAAGTAAAAGCAAATAAATGCTTTTTTTTTAATGTTAGAACAGTAATGTTCTATGGTTTAAATCTGGACTTTTTTTTTCTAACCCTTTACATTCTATAAATGTTTGGAGAAAAAAAATCACAGTCAGCATCTGTAGGGTCACTCTGACAATAAATGCTTCATTTAAACCTTTTTCATAGATAAATACATGGCATTGTTTAAATTTGAATTTTAAACAACATTGATGCAGTTACCGGTATCACCGTAGCAACGCAGAAAGCAGCTCAATAATTGCTGTAGTGGTCTATACCACTAACCCTGCAATTGCAGAAAGGAAGAAGAGGAATTTTTGAGAGGCCATTCCTCTAAAACATTTGTATATTGTGTATATACAAAAGCTGTCTAAGATTTCACACTTCAAAGCATTTTTTTATTTTATTTTTAAAATGCATAAGTAAATACACATAATGTATATAAAAAATAAAAAACTAGGTTATGTGAACAATTATGGGATATAACTAGCCTTGAAATCTTATTTATGTGCAAACAATGAACAGAAGATGAGAAACATGCCATATAATGCAATAATTAATTCTCTCTCTTTAATCAGTTTTACATACAAGAAAATAGCATGGTGATGGGAGCAATATGAGACAAACCCAATATATAGATGAAACTTGAATCATCTAGGATCTAGAATTTAAAAAACTGTAATGCATTAATATTATGTTGTAATATAAGTCTTATACTTTTTAGTATGTTTAGGTTTGTATTGATCAAATTTGAAATATTCCTGTAGGGCAAGGGTCCCCAACCCCTGGGCCGTCTGACAGCTGGGCCACAAGAGCAGGAAGACCAGCGGTGATCCGCGGCTCTAGCCGGGGGAGTGCACTTGCCAGATCTGCAGACCATGTCTCCCATATGCATCCCAGGCTCAGGGTGGTGGGCAGATTGTGTCTCTGCACACAACCCGCCCACTCTCACATTGCAAGTTCAGACCTGTGGATAAAGAGTGGGTGGGTTCTGACATCATGATGTCGCTCTGGGGGAATCTTCTTCCATTTTGAGTGACACATGGCTCCCAGGGCATGCACGGTCTGGAGTTCGAAGATTTAGAGGTCCGCAAGCTCCAAAAGGTTGGGGACCACTGATTAAGGGAACCTGTTTGGAAGTTTTTTAGGCTGAGACTGGATACCAGGATTAGCAGGAAGGTGAACTTCTAAATGTAAATTCACAGAGAAAGGCTACAATGTGGAACCAATACAGGGGCGAAGGGAGGTCCCTTGACAAGCATAAATTCATACTAAATATAAATAAGAAAAAACATAAGCATAGGCCTCTAAGTTCCTATTTTAGTACACAATGCAATTATTGTGTCCTTTTAATATTTAAAGTACCTAAAAGACATTGGAAAGGACTACAAAGGGACCTCATCCTGAGTAACACCCCCCCAAACAGACCAAAACTAATCTTTAGAAAGCTTAGGTAGTGACTAGAGGCAAGTAAGGTAGGATAGCGTTAACAGCTACAGATGTGGAAGTGCAGGTCGTATGTAGTAAGGAACAAAAATAGCAGAACAGGTATAGTGTTTCCTACTAAGCAATTGAGCAATTGCAGCGTACAATATGGGATTTATGGACTCATGTGCCTATGTAGGAAGAACAGTCCATGCACTTTCAAGTTAGGTTTGCAAAGATTTAACTTCAGTATCAACTACTGAGTACCAAAACACTTGCTAGATGCTCATGATGCCAATCTGAAAGTCTTTGAAAATAAAGTGATTTAGCCAATACATTTTTCATAGGATTTGCCAATTAGGATAGATGTTTGTCTCAACATATTTTTTTTTACCTTTCTGTGCATGCACAGTAAATGCCAAAACATTTTCAATTACAGTACAGCCTTAAACAATGTTGGTAGAACTTGATGGAGTTGATAAAGATGATGAAGAGGGTGAGGATGAGCTCCTCTGAACAGCACGGTACATTACACACTATCACAGCAGGAAGGCACCACTCGCCAGCACATCTTGTGTACTGTACTGACGAGAGACAACTTCCTGCTATGTGCGTACAGCACAAGCAGGCTTCCTATTGAGAATTAACAGGGGCAGAGAGAAGTGGTACGCCACCTGCCCACCACACAGTCACCTTCACTGCAAGGCTGTGTGGTGGGCTGGCAGTGAAACGCCCCCTCTGCCCCATCCAGCCTCTGTCATGTCAGGAGCAGTACCTGCGGGGCGGGCCGGGAGCGTGGTGGGCAGGTAGTGTGGTGTCAGTTACTGTATAATATCCTCACTGTGAGTTAATCACAAAGCAAAAAAAAAAACTTTTTGGAGCCTAGGCCAATGCAAATTTGACCATCAGTGGCCCCCTGTTCATTCATTTTTTTTAATATTATTGTTAGTACAATTTATTTATATTGCACTGCACTTGCTAGCCTTTTACAGAGTCTACATTTATTTCACTAAGGGCTTGTTCTTTCAAGCGTTTTTGAGCGTTTTTGAGTTTTATGGCACCTCTGCTGCCTCCTTAGATTTGAATGAAACGGGTTTCTTAAACACCTAAAAAAGGCTTGTACAAGCATTTGCAACTGACTGTACAGGCGGTTTTAGGTGTTTTTTAATGCCTAGTTTTTTTAGTAGGCTTGAAAAAACACCTATACAGTTTGCAAATGTCTGCAAAAAACGATCTTGGATGACTAGCCGTGCATAACACCTGTGTATTTTTTTTTTTTTTTTTTTACCAGGGGTCTGAACAAGCTCTAACTAAGGCATTTTTTTATTGAGATTTTTAAGATGAGCATAGAAAGCATTGGTCCCAATACGACTGAAATCATTTTATAACATATGAGTAAATCATACATATTCCTAGCCTTGAAACCATTACCTCAAAAAAAAATTCTGATTGACAAGATGACAAAACGGATGGACTTCCAACATCTCCACAAAGGTCCCACAGGTTGCCTGTCTCATCTGCTCATTGTCAGCTCTGCAATTAACCTCTGCTCCCAATAAAGCAATTGTGCAGTGGAGGATGTGCACAGAAGGGGACAAGTGTGTAACATGTTATAACAACAAACATTGTACAATAGTACATAAACTGTCATTTATCTTTATCACGTGAATTATTAATAAAATTATATATATATATATATATATATATATATACACACACACAATATATATTTGCAACTAAACTAAGGTGTATATATATATTCACTAAAACTATTTTCACAGAAAACATACAAAATAAACAAACAGCAAAATAAAGCCTGGCCATTTGGACTCTTAACTGTTAGTTCCCTCACTAACAGTCCTGAACAACCTACTGCTGCACAAGACTCTAATGCTCTAACCATACAGCTTTCCCCAAAAAGTCTGTGTTTTTACCCACAGTGTAACCTAGGACTCCTCCCAGCTCACAGGCCAAGAACAGGAGTCCAGGAAAGAGCAGGCTGGGTGTTTATACCCACAGCCTAATTGCCAGGATGGGTTCCAGCTGAGACGCTTTACTCTTATTAATCTCAAAGCCTCTTTAGCTCCCCCACCTGGCCAAGAAGCCCATTGTCATTCAGGCTGGTACTTCAGCACCACCACATGGCCAGAAAGAAAACTCCCTACTCAAACAGAAAAGTATTCTGCATATTGTCTGTATTTTGGACAAATATACCTATCATCCCGAATACAACCATGTGTTTTTGTTGGCCAGCTGTCTTATTTATATAATATATATATATATATATATATATAATATATATCACAGTAATCTAAAATGTAGATACGCAAATTGTTTTCAAACCAATTTTTGCATATTACAGATATAAATGTATGCATCATACAGTACTAATAAAAAAACAAGAGTGGACAGACTAAACCAGTGGGAAAGAAGGGTGTTGTAGACAAGGAGAAGAGGGGCACTGTTTTTACTTTAATACATCCTGTGTTTTTGCCAATGATATTTACAAGCACATATGCAGGTCAGTGAGACAAGGAGAGTAGGATACTGAGAGCCCAGCAGAAGAATAAGGCTTTGCTAAATTTACTAAATGGTAGATAAGCAGATGTTTGACAAATACAATTGCTGTTATTGAAGAACATATCTCAAGGGCTTCCGCTCACCCGAGCTAGCTGCTCTCTGCATCGGCCCCGATACGGGACGGCTTTTGTCTGTGTCCTCGTGGAGGGTCCCGCAGTAGAAACCCAATCTCACCGGCTTCCAGAGTTTTAATACACTGCGGGGCAGCTGCAGCACCCTTTCCCTTACCCACTCTCCAATCCCTAGTGTGTGCAATCTCTCGGGAAACCACCGCTGCCAGGAAGTCCCGGGTGGCCATTTTACCATGTGGCGACCGCAAAGCAAGTTCATCCCTCCCTGCCTGTCTTCATAATCAATCCTTATCCATCCTGATCTGGGGGCATCTAGGACTCTGTACACCTAGGACCCTCACCTACCTTCTCCGAGCCCGATATTGTAACTCATAAGGGGACCCGGGCAGCCATCTTGCCACGTGGGGCCCTGAAGCTTCTTTTTTTCCTGCACAGTCAGCTCATCCTCCCCTCACTGCACCTACAATCCAGCCTCATCCACTGGGCTCGGGGCATTCAGATCCCTGAATACCTGGAACCCTCACCTGCATCATTTTGGGATTAGTATTGTCCTAGGTGGCCGTCTTTCCATGTGGCCCCTTTCTACTCACCTGACTCCTACATCCAGCTCCATCTATCATGTTTAAAAGGCATCCAAAAGTAGAATAAGACCCTATACATTTGGAGACTTCTGGTATACATTTTGCCCGCATAAGGTACTTTCTGTTTCATTATACCTGAGTCTCTTATATGCCTGTTATCTCTTCATCTGTACACAAGCTGCTATATCCAAGCTGGGCATTGTTTGCACACGATTACCCTTCCTATGTGCATCATGGTATTCTGTGCTTCTCCTGCAATACTGGTTACATATCAATAGATACTACACTTCACCTGCTTCGAGTATACTAATTTTACCTATACGTACCTGGAACATCTTTAAGCGCCTACCCCTCACCTTTACTGGATACGGTAACTACCACTAAAGCATCCTCACTCTTGCCTCCTGTATAATACATTACAATACTACTTGTGCCCTGGTTCTGTGAAGTGGACATTAATTTACAAAAATACCTTTCATCACTCTTTATTAGAATCTAAAGAACTCATCATGCGTAGTTAATCCTCCAGTGAGTGGGGCTCTGCCTCCACCAGGCTCTTCCTTTTTGGTGAATCCACAAGCATAGATACGGTGAGCTGGAACTCTCTTGTTTTCTTCATTTCCTACACATCACTGTAACTACATAGGCCTATCTCCTGCATACAATCGGCAAAGGAAGACCCAATAGCCAATCCTCCCAAAAGAGAGCGATTGGGAACTTTTTTGCTCGCTCATGAACCCTTGGTCCTAATGGGAGTGGCCAAACACAGGAAGAATCATCCTCTACCTCACCCATCAGGGAGGCCTGGGAACCTCTGCCACCTCCAAGTCCTTCACAGGCGCCCATGGATTCCTCAGACACTTGGGACAGGGATGCCTACTTAAGATTGCTACCTACCAAAGCAGACTTTGAATTCTATCTCACACACATTTAAAACTCTTTCTGCTCTGAGCTGGCCACGCTTATACCTTGGCTCTAGAAAAGAGGAAGTAGAACAGACGACCGAGGACCTCCATAGTCATGTATACAGGCGACCGAGGACCTCCATAGACTGCATACATAGAACCCTAGGCCCAAAAATTCAAGACCCAGACAGACCCAGAGACTTCATCTGTCGCATTCATTCCTACTATCTTAAAAAGCTCATCATGCAGATCAAAGGAGGAGTTTACCTTTAACAACAGCCTATAATGTTTCTGAAGGACCTATCTTGTAAAACTCTAGATGTCCGCCGAGCCTTAAAGCCACTGCCATGTTGAGAGACAACAACATCAAATTTAAATGGGGTTTCAATTTTATGCGCACAGAGGAAGTAAATCCTCCACCTTCCGCCAACTGGGGGATCTAGCAACATTCCTGGCCACGTTTAAACTACCTCAAGTAAATCTCCTGGACTGGCCTACCCTGCCTACACCTCTGACTCCCCGGCAACTTCTGAGTGGCAACAGGTGCAGAAAAGATCCAACCGAGACCAGATACAACGCCCTCCACAAGTTCCACCATGAACACGGATTGTGCCTGTCAAGACCAAGATCTACACTTGGTTTACAGAGACTGGTATTTGTGCACTTGTCTTTTCTCTATGCATTTGTCCCGGGTTGTTGACCCACTAGGTATTCTTAAAGATGTTATGTTATTATATACTGTTTTGATTTTATTAGCTAGTATTTGAAGCCTAAGATTTTCCTAAGAAATTGGTTTATATTTGTACTCTCCCACATACAGCTAACATTAACCTATTCACCCAATGTTTCATTTTCCATATAACCATAGGCCTGGCCAGGGTGGTGGGAGCCCCACCCCGACCAC
>NC_092859.1:102124545-102125639 GCF_032062135.1 Pyxicephalus adspersus
TACTTAAGGTCCTGTCTTACCATAGGCTTCAGGATGTATGGCGGATTCTTAATCCACGGGCGGTCCCCCCACTAACGTAGCTTGTCCTCTCCTGCTCTTCTCCTCCTTCTCCTTCCTTGCTCTTTCCTGGTTCAGTATGATTTCACATGTTAGTTATTGGATTTTCTGTACCAGGCCACTTGAGTTTGTTTGAAACATTTTATATGCAATTGCAAAGTATACACATTTTTACTGTTTTATGTTGATGTTATTGCATTTTATGCCTCCCCATCCCTGGTTTGTTTCTGTACCCCCTTGAAATTAATAAATAAGGAATGTTTAAAACATATCTAAAAAAATAATAATAAAAAATCAGTTTTACATAACATTACAAATGTCTGAAAAAAACCCCTTCAAAAATGCAATGACCAAAGCATTCAACCTAATACATACAGAGCAACAGTACTTTAGATGAATACTGACATCTTCTGTTTAAAATACAGTATAGCACAATGAATTGAAACCTTAGATCTAACTACATTAGAATAAAATATTTGTAAAATATCTAAACATCTTAAACATTTTGTGATGTCATTATAACATACTACATTAATTATTTCAACAACAATCTTACCAAAAGATTGTATGTGCGTTTAATATTTGAGGCATGTTATGTGCCTATAGAAGCCTCTCTTCTATGCGTATCCCTAAACGGAACTAAAGCCGCGGCATTTACCTATCTGCATTCTGTCACAGGGCACAACCATCTTCCTTTGCTCAGGGACAATCTTCCACCATCTTGATTGGCCATGCAGGAGTGACCTAACTCCTTTGCAGGGAGTTCATCCATCCTCGGGACATGCAAGTGATGCCAGGATTGATGGGCTTCCCCAGCAACCGAAGCTAACTCTGCCCATGGGCAACTCAGCCTTTTCCGAAATTCCTAGTGCAATAAGGCAGGTAAGACATGTTATTGCAGAAGGGACATCACCTGTCCCTTTCCTCAATAACTACCTGCCTGATTCTTTATTTTGTATAGTGTCACTTTTTTAACATTAGGAAAAAAAACACAAGTTTTCATGATATAATACCATGTTTTTTATTTATTCTTTTGG
>NC_092859.1:102126641-102128959 GCF_032062135.1 Pyxicephalus adspersus
TTCCCATATGGTATGCAAAACTTGTGTAGAGTGCCTACATCAGTGGAAAATGGAAAACTGAAAAGTTTGAAATTTGGTGTACCTATGGTATGACAAAAGCCCCCAAATAATCATAATGATTGGTATTGTTGTGCTGTGAATGTAAAAGGTTTCAATCATTACAAGAAAAACAAGTGGGAGTACCCCAATTTGGAATCAGTAAGACGACCTGTGCCGCATGGTGCTGATGTTCCCATACCAGTGTTCAGTACACTTCCTGATATTCCTGTATCCCATATGGAGGATATACAGGGTTTGGAGTGTAACCCAGGAGTTAGCAGTGAAAGTGAATATGAAGGAAGTGTTTCATCAAACCAGTTCTCCCAAGAAGAGCTCAGTGATTTAATATGTGACCTAAGTCTGTCAAAACAAGCATCTGAAGTTTAAGCATCCAGGCTAAAAGAAAAGAACTGTCTAAAACCGGAAGTTAAAATAACAGTTTATAGGACAAGAGAGGTGACACTCCTACCATAATACAGTGAAGATGGAGACTTTGTATATGGTTGTAACATCCCTGGACTACTAGCCCATATGGGAGTACCAGAATACTGAGCAGAAGACTGGCGGCATTTCATAGACCGTTCCACTCGAAGTTTTAAATCTGTTTTTCTGCATAATGGCAACTGCTATGCATCAATTCCAATTGGTCACTCAACAAAACTTAAAGAAGAATATGAAAATATGAAGAATATCAAATGGTCTTACAAAAGCTTTGCTATCATGAACATCAATGGTCCATATGTGTTGATTTAAAAATGGTGAACTTCCTACCTGGACAGCAAAGTGGATACACAAAGTACCCATGTTTCATCTGCTTGTGGGATAGTAGAGCAAAGCAGGATTGCTGGAAAAAAATGACAAGGCCCCCAAGAGAAAACATGAAAAAAGGTGCAGTGATAATCATTAATGAGCCAATAGTTGACAAAGAAAAATCATTCTCCCTCTACTACACATATTTGGAATCTGTGCATCAAACATAACCTAAAATGACTTGTTGGCCAGTGTAATTTATATTATATTCTATAAATTCAATCTGTGTTAAGTGTCAACAGCTCCATTGAATCCATCCATCGCTGCACTAGGAAATATAGAATCAATATAGCACAATTAATTTGCAACCATGCTTGTTTTGTAGTATGCATGAGGGATGGAGTTTGGAAGGCGTGAGACCTGAGGCGTGGAATCTAAGTGACCACCATGTCTTCACCAGCGCACCCTGCAAGGAGTGATGGACTGGTGACCCTAGTGTCCACCGTGCTGCTTTGCTGCAAGAGGATCACCAGGTCGGGGCCCTCAGGCTCTCCCCACCAGAGGCCGACAAGGATCAGAAGACTTCCACTTGGGAATAGTTATGAGGCCAGAAAACAGCAAGTCAAAGTAGCTGGACTGGCCGAGGTCAGGGCATGTAGCAGGCAAGGCAAGATAAGGTAACAGGCCAAAGCAAGGCCCAACAGCCAATGGCAGGACAGGACATAATCTGTGGGTTGGCTGCAGTACCTACTCCAGAATCCCCTTCAGCTGTGCACAGCCTCAGTTTCTTTGCAGGGGATGCCGACAATGGTGGAAATTTCACAGCTACAGGGATGCAGGTGATGCTGCAGCATGCTGAGTAGATGATCTGTGGGCAGAGTGGTAACAGTTACGATGAGTATGCTGCAAATACCCAGGATTTGTGTAGTTCAAAAATGTCAAATTTTTGGCTTAAAACTGAAAATGTTAAAAATTACCGGCAATAAGGAACCAGTGCTTTTGCCCTGCTCATATAAGCCAAAAAGTTTGAGGAATGTGTAACTTTTGTTTACCCTATTTGTACAGTGAAAGGAAGTCTGAAAATTCTGAACATATCTCAAGGCAAAAGGTTGGAACTTCAAAGTTTCGGTCAGGGGTCTATCACTGAGACCAATCAGGGGGAAACATTCCTGACTGATTCACAAATTAAAGGCATAGCAATGCCCTGTTTGGCATTGGAACAATGCAACATGATCCTGATCTCCCATTCTGCTGAACTTGATCTCCTGTGACCGTCATGTTCCTGTATACCTTGGCTGCTTCTCTGGCACCTGTTTTTACCGTGGTCTTTGGCTGCCTGCACTGGTGTGCTGGTATGGTGCTGCAACCTGGGAGCCATCTATAACAATATACATCACCCATTGCGAGGTTTACTGGTGAACATCCAGGGCTCCTTAGACCCTCTGCTTCCACAACATCTCCCATGTACTACTAGGCAGAGCACCTGCACCTGCTGGACAAGCCCTTTCCGTACGTTTCCAGTTGGTTTG
>NC_092859.1:102130150-102131323 GCF_032062135.1 Pyxicephalus adspersus
ACAACATGTTACACAAATAACAAATGATATAGAACACAGAAAAATATATAATAAACTTTAAAAAACAGATGTAATATACTGCAGCTTACTAAACCTTAAATGAGGCGGCTGCCTTAGTTTGGCCTTTTTTGTAGCCTGTTGAGGTCTTCTAATAATATCCCTTCTGGCTTTGGCTACTGCACTCGCATCTCCACTGTGTCTAAGGAAGAAACCATGGTTGCTTCCCAGACTGGGGATGCTAATATGTCTCCCTTTGTTAATCTCAATTGCATAGCAGCTGATAGGATTAGTTCACAAACAAAGACAAGGTTGTTTTGTTCCTGCTAGGTTGGCAGGAAGTGACAAGGATAACAAGTTTTTGCCATGATGGACAGATATTTTGCCTTCATGTAAATATGTTCTTAGCCTAAAAAATATAAATATTATGTAAATATTATGTAAACAATTACAGAACTGTATTAAAAAATGTTCTATACTTTTCCAGCAGCCTATTTGTTAACTGTCCGACTTTTCAGGTGTGGAATGCTTTTTCCCTCATTTGTGCATATATTACTACTTTGGTGCCCAATACAGGTTTGCAGTAGGTGGCAGTGTAGTGCACTACAGCAAGTGTGGAAAAAACGGTAAGGCCTGGTTTTCAGTCCATTAAGATTTTTTTGGCAGACTATTTAAAATTATTGCTCTGTAATATTATCATGTTGGATAATACAAAAATGTAATTTATAGTCCTAATGGGCCCCAAAGCAGGGGGAATAATCATACATAGAGGGAATAAACATACATAGTGGGAATAATAATACACCCTGGTAGATGAAAGCACAACTAATAAGACTTTAGCTCTGTTACCTTTGATGATTAAGGGGTTAATATGCATATCTAACATTTCTATAAAGACTTTAAAAAAAGGAACTAACAAGGTATGCATGTATTTCCTCTTTCTAATTATATATTCTTGATTTTAAAACTACACTTCAGTTATTTCTTAAGCTTTTCAAAAATGGAAGTGTAAATGAAACTTATATTGCTTCACAATCAAATTTCTCAAACTTTTGAACAACATTTGAACAACAAAAAATATACATTTTTAAATGTGTTACAAATTGCCTCAGGGACACAAATATTTTTAAAGAACTTATTCACAGGCTTCTATGATTCACCTGAAGCTTGCCTTTT
>NC_092859.1:102133438-102134271 GCF_032062135.1 Pyxicephalus adspersus
CTTCCACTACCTATTCCCACAGAACCTTGGTGTCATCTATCTATGGATTTCATCACTGATCTTCCTCTTTATGATGGCTGTACGGTTATTTGGGTGGTTGTGGATAATTATTCTAAAAAGGTCCATTTTGTACCCTTCTGGTTTTACCATCAGCAGTGGCATTAGTGCCAGTCTTTATTCAAGAAATTTTCAGACTTCATGGCATGCCCCCTCATATCATCTATGATCGTGGGGTGCAATTTACTTCACGTTTCTGGAAAGGCTTCCGTAAATCACTGGACATTTCTGTGGAGTTCTCTTCAGTTCACCAACCACATACCAATGGGCAGACAGGGCCAATCAGTCCTTGGAACAATACCTTTGAGCCCTAGCCCACCATGATGACTGGGTGGCTCTGCTACCATGGGCAGAGAATGCCCACAATATTCATGTTTGCACCAGCACCAAGAAGTCTCCTTGTTTTATTGTCTACAGCAAACATCCTTACCTTCCGTCTCCTATACCTTTGCTCTACTGAAGTACCCGCACTTTATACCCTGCAGAGGGACTTCAACTGTATTTGGGCCTCAACATCAGAGTACCTAGAGCAGTCGGCTGCCCGTTACAAGAAGTTTGCTGATCAGCATCACCATAAAGCGGCCTCTTCTCCAACCTGGGGACAAATGGTGGCTCTCCACTAAGAATATTCGAGTGCCTTCTTTAAAGTTTGCTCCACGTTTCATCAGACCTTATGTCACTTCTGCCAAGGTTAACCCAGTTTGTTATAAGTTACGCCTTCCTCCACATCTCAAACTGCCCAATGCTTTCCATGTGTCTCTGCTTAAGCCGTTGGT
>NC_092859.1:102135474-102136216 GCF_032062135.1 Pyxicephalus adspersus
TTTTTTATGAAAACAAGATTTGTTTCTGTCATTCTTGTCTCTTTGCAGTTCATGGAATTTTTTAACTGGAACCTAAATTTTTTTCTACAATACATTATCTATAAATCATGTTTGAAAAATTGTGACACACATAACAGCCAAAAATATAAAATAAAAGCCAAAAATCCTTTTTCTGACATGTATTTGTAGAAAACAACACCTGACTTGTTTGGTTGGTATCAATATGAATCACTTTTTCTACAGATTTTACTCCTTTAGACTCCCTGAACAGGAATTTCAATCAGCTAATTTAATGTAGTATACAGTCATACTCAGTGGGATCGGTAATCTTTCTCCCTATCTACGTCCCCCGATCTTGTGCCTGTGCAGGGTGAGATTGGGTGACGCAGGAAGAAGAACCCTGAAGAAGAGAGAAGATGTCGGTGCCCAGCAAGGACGAATACCGGGATGACACGAAGAAACCTGATGGATAGACAAATCTGTGGGATACAAGATGTGTTTTTTTTGTTTTAAGTTTAGTTCCACTTCAATATATGTGAACTATAAATCAGGAACTGTTTGAATTTTTTTAAGATAAGCTGTTTATTTCAATAAAGGATATATAAAAAAAAAACATTTAATTTGGTGGTTCATAATTTATGCCAGTAAAATCCCAATGTATGTGTATTTATGTTTGGATTTGTAAATGTTGAGGGATAAGGCATAATTTGGGCAAAAAACTGGATTAAAATTTTATTGTTAT
>NC_092859.1:102137067-102164271 GCF_032062135.1 Pyxicephalus adspersus
ATGTGTAATGAAGCAATCAGCTAGAGAAGTGCAACTTTTCAGTCCTCCAGAAACACAGATTGCATTTGGCCACTTTGTTACTTCTAAAAAATGACAAGAAGGGATTTCTTGTTTGTAAAGGTACAAAAAACAGCTAAAATATAGTAAAACAAATTTTTTTTTTATTTTGCAAACAACAAAGTAGCCTGGCATGCATAAATCTAGACATTATTTGTTTAGCAAATCCTTTACATTTATAGAACAATCAGAATTTTTTTCTATATGACAAAAATGTATTAATTGTATATGCAATCACAATATTTGAAATACAGCTTACTGTTTTTCAAAATATGGTAAGAATCAAAAGCAAGCGCTACTACACCTAAAGCACAATTAAGAAGTGGGAAGGGGTTATACCCTCTGTCCGGTTTGTATTGTCATCTATGTCCCTATTAGAGATTTTGTTTTACTTACCGTTATGACAGGAAGTGATGGGAAATTTCTCAAACAGGGAGATGCAAACAAATAGCTGGAGACAAGACTGAACTTAAAATAAGTAGCTTGGGTGATACGTGTGCATAGAACCTTTATCTGAAAAAAGATTTTGTAATTCAGTTAAGTCTGTTTTGTATTCCAAGAACCCCTGCCAGACAGCTTAGCTGTGTCAAAAAATCTCAACAGCACAGTAGGCTGGAATGCATTCTTGCAGAATTTCGAGATACATGCTTTTTTCTGGGAGGGGGGGCATAATCTTTTATTTGTGTTTTTATTCATTTATTTACTTATTTATCTAATATTTGTGTTGAGGGCAGACTAAAAAGTTGATATTCTATTGGTCTAAGAAGGTCAGGGAACTCAATGCTCCTGTGTACATAGAGGTATCTTAAACTGCAGTCAGGCACTAGTTTACCAATGGAAAGAGTAGGTTAGAGCAATTACCTTGACTACTAGATAGTACAGACATAGATAACTGTTGCCTGGGCTTGTTGTATTCACATGAATTACCTCCTCATGCCTTTCTATGGTAAGAACATCTCTGCCTGCTCAGAGTTGGGGGAATATTGTTTGTGTAAGCAAAACTAGGATATAATAGAACCCAATCATTTTAAAGTATATGAATTACCTCCTCATGCCTTTCTATGGTAAGAACATCTCTGCCTGCTCAGAGTTGGGGGAATATTGTTTGTGTAAGCAAAACTAGGATATAATAGAACCCAATCATTTTAAAGTATATAAGCACATATGGTATATAAACTGCATTGTTTATTCTTTCACCCAGTACCCACAATAGTATAACAGACTATGCTAGGATAGTTACATTGTTGTGTTTTGTCTTGTTTGTTGACTTTAAAATAAAGACTGTAAGTATGAAGTTAAAAATGGTAAAACACATGTCACAGTCTTAACTAGTGTTTGTTAACTTCAATTGTAAATTGTAACATCCTGAAAAGGCCACATATAATGTGTGGGTTTATAGAAGACTGTCTGTGGACATGCAACGGACATGCCAAAGGCGTGGCTAAAGACGGGATCCATGATGCATTATCTAGAAACCAGGAACCTGATACAGGAGGCTACTACAGATCACCAAAGTTGCAGTCCCTTTCATCAATGCTCCCAAGACTAAACTGCTGGGATCCAGGGTTCACAGAAATAAGGCACTGCATGTGGCCCTCTAGCTATAGGTTCAGCACCAGAAATAATAAAATTGAGCTTCAGTCATGCACAGTCTTTTATAGCTGTACTGCAACAATTTACTCTGATTTCACTGCACACAACCATCCTCTTGTAATGTACAGTTCAAGAAGCAACAAGTCAAGTGGTGTGTTCATCATTTTATAGCTTTTAGACATACAGTATCATGGGGCCTCTAAAATCTTGTAGGCTCAGCATTATTTGACAATTACCAGTTTTCTTCAGCCCCTCCTACAAGCCACAATCTGCTTGCATTGCAAAAAACAAGATGTCACTTTGATTTAAAAAAAAGACCCATGGCAAAAATGTTATCGCTTACACGCCGATGTTGGTTGCCAGCTTGGACCATCTGCTGCAGTTAATGACACCACGCCTTGCAGAGGACACACGGGAGGAAGCCTATTAGTGCTGCAGGAAACTCCTGGGTACCTTGAGGTAGGCCAACTATCCCCCCTACCATGGATTTTTCACCATATACAAGTAATCGTGAAATGTGCAGCTTATGTAGTATATTTATAATGTATACAAAGGGGTAAAAGAGCATTGTGCAGATTTTGTAGCACCTTCCCACAGTATAGAAGGTGTAGCTTTTTTGATTTGAGATTCATGGGATATCAATGATTTCATAATTTGACCCTTCCTATTGCTTTTTTATTGTACAGGCTAATCTAGTTTGCCATCCTTGCTAGGCATACCTTTTTTTCCTAACTTGATATAGTGCATAATCTGGTTATATAAAAAGTGTAACTGAATTCAATCTATATAATATAAAATGTGTATATATAAATGTTTTATAGGTTTAGGTGCCTTGTTACTGGAGCCACAGTTACAGCCACAGTTCTTGCCCAACTCTACAACGGAGGTGTGGTGAGAAGCCAATGAAGGATTTAGGATTTCAGCAAAGTTCCACTATTGTGTGAAAGCTATTCACAGAAAGCTCGGCTACAGATACTCCTCATTTAATCAATTATAAAAAAAATATTTTTCATTTACCCTCATGGTTTTTGCTCAGTCTACACTACCAGTTCCTGACAATTGATGTTGGAGCTTACGAAAGCAAAGCTGAGGCCCATATATTAAGGATAGAAACTTCCGACTCACAAGCGTCAAGGAGAGAGGTGAACCATTACCCCATGTTTTTGTTGGTGACAAGGCCTTTGGACTCTATCAAAACCTAATGAAGGTATACAACAAATGCAGCATGGACAAATAGTATTTAATAAAACAGTAAACAGGTAAAGTCATCGGTAGTCAGGATCCAAATAAGCTTTTGCTTAGTATGCTAATTAGATGTTAGAGAAAAGGGGTTAACTAAAGGAAAATCAAATTTTAGAGAACATTCTTCAGATTTTTGGACAAATTTAGCTGTGTAACTGAATATATTAGATTATATATTCTAGTCTAGAATCTGCTGATCCTTTGACATGACCACATCCTCTATACCAAAGGGGAGAGATATTAGGGTTAGTCAAATGGGTATCAAATACAATCTAAAAGCCTTAAAATTCAACTAAAAATGCGGTATTGAGAGGGTTTCTGGACAAGGATGAGGTCACAATCTGCCAGTCTTGGACATCCCAGAAAATACCCATTTCAGATTCCCATTAAGTTATGTAAAACAATTTGCGAAGGTGATAAAAGAAAGATAATAATAGAGATCCTTTCTGTATTAGTGTCCTGGGAATGGCGTAAACATTCAAATCACGTGAGTTGAGGATAAGAGGTTAAAAGGTTAAAGCGGACCTAAACTCAAACTTTTTACTTTACATAAAAGGGTACAAAAAATATATATTTTTTTTAAATGCAACACTTTTTTTTTTTTATAATTCTTGATCCCCGAGATGGGTGCATAGAGAATCTCGGGAGGCTCCTGGCTGCTTCTTCTGTGCATGCCCAAGATGCAGAAAGTGCATTTTCCTACACTAAAGGGAAAGACATGCCGATCACCCGCATGCCGTGTGTGATTGGCTCTTTTTTTTCTCAACCTTTACAGTAAGCTAGGTTAGCCAATCTCGCACTTGTGCAGTGCGAGATCGAGTGATGTAGCCAGACGAAAGCTGAAAATGGCGGCACCCAGCGCTTCCTCCGCACCGTGACGAAGAAGAATTCCAGGACGGTGTGGGACCCGAACAAGGGAGGGTCCAAGGCGATCGATGGATTTATGTGATTAAAAGTGTATTTTTTTTTATTTTTCGGTTTAGTTACGCTTTACGGTTGCATTTAACAAAGGGCCATATTTGATAATAATGAAAAGGTTTCGAATGATGGAAGCTAATGCTGATCTCATATTTGACTGGAGGCTAATCATGTCCCATCTTCCTAAGGAGTCCCCTATTCAGAGAAATCCCTTATTGATCTACCATTTAAACTGGGTGCCTTTTATGTTTGAAAAAAAAAAAATAAATAATGTCTTTATTTTCAACAACTACAAAAATGAACACTGGAACTTTGAAAACTGAAAAAAAGGTAGAAAACAGAGGGATAACATATCTGAAAAATATATATTTATATACATATAAACACACACACATACATACTGTCTTACTGTAAGCAAGATGTTTTTACTATTGTTGATATACATATGATCAAACCAAGCAGATATGCTGTATACAGTACTATACTAGTATTCCTAATACACATTGCAAGAGTGCAGTAGTTGTATAATGAATAATAAACAGATAATAGTTTTAGTATGTTTTATTTCACATTCACATTTACTAAACAAAAAAAAAAATCAGGCCTTCATTAGGCTTGGGACCTTGCTGGATAGGAAATGGGTCAGTGAGAGTGTGTGCCCTTTATCCATAAAAAAAGTTCTCTAGAATCTGGTTTTCTCTCTGCTGTGATTACCTTAGGCAATCAAAACACTGCTAACATTAGCCTTGTAAACAAGCCTTGTGTTTTGATGGCCCAGCCAATCACAGCAGAGGGCATATGGGGATACATGGTCCTGAACTGCCCTTGAGCTCCAGTTGAAAATGTACTGACAGGAGCCCCATGCTGTGCTCCTGTCATTGAGAAGGTGGCGCTGGAAAGCTCCTTCCTCAGGGGACTGCTGTATGTAGGTAAGTATTAGTTACAAGTGAAAGTTTAATACAAATAATAATAATATAATGAATATGTGTGGTCTGCTTATTTCTAGGGCTGTTTTTAACCCATTATAGGGATAGCACCATGGTCCCCCTGTACTCTTTACCCAGGGTGTGGGGGAAGACATCTGGGGGATTCTTTATCAAAGGGGACTTCCAAATAGGGCCTGCGGTGCCAAGGGACATGGTAAAAAAAAATAAAAATGGACCCCATGCTTTTAAAAGAAAAGATTACCTGGCTACCTAACAAATGAGCCAGGTGCAACGGAGATCTGGCAAAATAGCAAAGGCAACCAGGTACAAGCATCAGAACAGGCTGGCTAGGAAGGCATCCAGGTGCAGATGGAGCCTGAAACCCATTCGTTTTAATTAAAACTTTTTTCTGCATTTGCAATCAGTAAAAATGCCTCAGAGTTTGCAAAACTGCAGGTCTGAACATATCCTATGGTATGTAAGGAAAATGGCAATGATTCATTGAAGAATATTGAAGCATGTTGTTGTGGGAAAGGGGACTAGTAGAATGTAATCAGATTAAACTTCATTTGCACTATTAAAGCAGACCTACACTAAAATTTTTACCTACGGTACGGTAGACAACACTTTTATAAAAGGTAAAATTACTTTTTTGGGGAGGGGGTTTAAAACCTTTTAAAATAAAAAAAAAAATAGAAAAGCAGTAGGAATAAAGCCCCTTCTCTTTCGGTGTTGATCGCCGCAGCGCTCATGACAAAACGGGAGTGTAGATGGACACAGATGTCATACATCCTGGGAGGCTTTTGGCTGCTCCTTCCACGCAATGTGCAGAATGAGTTCATGGCATGCGCATTGAAATCAGCTCTCTTTTCCACCTATCTACCTTCCCGCGTCTGCGTAGTGCGAGATCAGGTGACATACAAAGAAGGAAGAAGATGGCGGAGACAAAGGAGAGTATGGGAAGACATTCTTCCCACTGACCACAGTAGGAATATACTGTAAATTGTGGACACTAATTATAAAAAGGACCTAAAAGTTATTTCAAGATTTCCCCATGTTAAAAATGTCAATAAAGGCAGCCATAGAGGACCTCTGTCCCACAACACGTACAACAGTGCAATACTTCTGTCAGCTGTGTCCTCGCATACAATCTATTCCTGGGCTCCATTACACAGCAATGAGGTATTATTGTGTGTGGGTGGCTGCTGAGGAAGGGGGTATACAACACTGGCAAAACTTACACGTATCTTAGCTGCCATTGCACAGGAAATACATCATCCTTCACTTCATAAAATCCTGTGAGACCTTCTGCAAGCAGAGGAGGAAAAGATACACAGAGCGCCCGCAGGAATTTCCAAACTCTCACTCAGCTGCTCTCTCTTTTTTTTTTTTTTTCCTCAGGAAGAAGTTCTAGTCTCTCTTGGGACTTCTACTATACGCCCTTCCCCTATGTGCAGCCTGCGGGTTGTATTTTACCAGCGCCCTGACCAATAGGAGTGAAAGTTTGTGGGAGTGACAGCTCATCTATGCAATGGGTGTGCAGGAAATGCTTTTCCTTTGCTGTGCATGCTTACAGAGCAGTATGCTAGTGCATTTGTTGTGCTTTCAGCTCTAACAGACAACAGGACGAGCAATGTGAGGAGACAGCCAGGTCAGGACATAATATCTGTTAGGCTGTGTATAGTCTATGTATGCAGGTAGCTGCTTTTTCTCTTGTTTTATGTTGCTGTATGTGTCTTTAGTGCATACCTAATAATATAAATAATACGTTTGGAGTTCTGTCACCTATGTTTGGTATTGGTAGTGTACACATAATGCAGACTTCATTGTTTCTCTTTCCTTTTAGCCCTCTTGTATGACACAGATGGAGATCTGGAGGGATTAGCTAGTATTCTGCCCCCAAATCAGCACAGTTTTATCCTGTATTGTTCCAGAATCTGATTATTCTTTTTAGATATACACAACTAAAATTCCTACTTTCCTGCCACTGTTAGGAAGAGTTTGTAACAGGCTACACAATGTCAATGGTTTACAGTAAAGGTATTGCCAGTGTGTAAAGGTGAATATTTTTCATATTAGCATTTTAAGAATGTGAATTAGAATAGTCTGATTGTAAATTGGGTAAAGTTGGAAAAAGGTCTGTGTATATTTAAAGGAAATCTATTACAAAGCCATTTAAGAAAGGAACTTAGATGAGAAATTCACTCATGTTGTTGGGGTGGGCGTGCAGGCATGATATAAAGACATATCAGTCATTTCCTTTATAAATGACTGTGATAGTGTTCAGTATGTAAATGTTTTACTGCTCCTATTGATGGGCTCCAGGACATTGCTGCCTGTCCTCAGATGCAGTTTGTGCTATTGAAGTTCATTGGAATTGCAGGAAAAGCAAGTCAGATGCAACCTTTCTCGTCAAAAGCTGCAGTTGTCATTTAGACACAATCATATGTGCTTAAATGGCAAACTTGGAAGTCTGTAAAAGAACACCTGTCAACATGACCCCTTCTGTATGTTTTAAGTGAAGTAACAAAGCCTGTAAGTGATCACCAAGTGTTAAAAGCACACAGGTAGCGGTTCGCTTTTTCTACTTCTGCATATTGGAATCTTTACTAATTTTGGATAGAATGAGGGAATAACCCATTGAACTGCCAAAAATGCAATGCACTTAAAGAGGAAGTAAACTCAAAAGTGCCAAAAAAAATATAAAAAAAATATCCTCCCGATATTCGTCTTCGGGCCGGCACCCCAGGCATCTTCTTTCGGGTTCTTCTTCCTGCATCACCTGATGCAGGCATGAGATCGGACGATGCAGTTTGGGTAAAAAGCTTGCCGAACTCACTGCCCATGCGTGGAATTTTGTTTTCCCCCTTCTGACGAAAGGGCTCCTTCGGTGCATGTTCGAGGTACTTGGGCATGCGCAGAAGGAGAACCCAAGAGCCTCCCAGGATTCATGCCCTAGAAGGCTCGGCGCTCCCATTCATTGGCGATCTAGAATTAGGGGGCCGTGTTTAAAAAAAAATAAAAAAAAAATGTATTCCCTTGCCCTCCTTGTAGATTATTTGATCTGTTTCTGAGGTATAAGTTAGGTTGAATCTCTGCAATTGAACACGGGATCTAAACATTCTCTATTTTATTGATTACTAAAAGAAAAAAGTTTGCAGATAATTACATTCACAACAGAAATCCACTATTGCACAGTTGCTAATAAAGGGGTGTTTGTGTTGGAAGAATCAACTCCTTTGGGCACAGCTGTAAAATTAGGGACTTTTTATCCAAGTGATTATACTCATCAGAAGTAATGGAGGCGCTGAACCTCTTCAAAAGACCATTATAACTTTAAAACTTTAACTTTAAATGTCCCCTTTTACCTTGTACTTAGTAGTCTGTTCTATTTATTTTCCAACGTCTCCTAAAACTGACCATACAATGATATCTAGTAGTAGCTAGTCATAGCAAAGTGGACCTCATAATGACTCCAATGCTAAGTTTTTCAACATTACGGGAACTGGCCACTTAAATGTGACCAACTAATACTTGCTGCTACTGTATGGTCAGTTTTAGGTTATCCTGGAAGTTACTAACTTTTCCAGGACTTTTCCGGGTAAATGTGAATCTTTACAGGTGTAGACTGACATAACATCAGGAGGATGTAACAATTTTTTGAAGACTGCCCACATCCTTGCTTAAGAGAGATTCCTGGCCTTTAGACTCACAGAAAGTGAGAGGGGATTTCACAGAAAGTGAAGGAAAATCCTCATAGGCTGGATGCACACTATTTGTGTTGCAGAATTGTACTATCCATTGCATTATCCAGAAAAGTGAGGTGCAGTTTTGCGGCTGTGACAGCCCTTTGAAAATTATTGAGCTGCCCCCATAAAGCACATTACACATTACGGTGCTACAAAAGTGTATACCCAGACATGGATAGTTGTTTCATTAGTAGGAACCTATATTGAAAACATCTGAATCTGGCTTGAACGTTAATTTCTAACTCACTGACCTAAAACACTTTAAGTATATAGCAGCTGAAGCCAGATCTTCTAAACTGTATAAATTGTCCTGGACAGACTACGTTACCTAAATTGCAGCAGTTTTTTGAGGTTTCATGTTAATTATTCTATTTGTAAAATTCCAAACAGAAAGTAAACCCATTTGTTTGAGTATTTACTGAACTTGTCACATATAACACTAGAAAAACATAAATCCTACCACCTAGTAGTCCAAATGCAACAAATGAGGACATTTCTGTTTGGTCAAGGCTCAGCTGTAGCTCCCCTTGAGTTCTGTCAAGCATCCTCTTAAAGTAAAACATAAGTCAGTTTTTTTTTATATAGAGGGCAAGGATTTTCAGGTTTTGTTTGTTGTGCCCGTGCTGGGGAGCACTATATAGGTTCCTGCACTTTATGCATAATACTAGCCTATATTTCTTTATCTTATAGGGACACAGAACTCTGATACCATTGGGTTATGCTGGACATTTAGAAGTATTTGAAAATAGGCACATAAATAAAGCCAACAAGCCAGAATAGCCCCTCCTACTTCTATGCTTCCTTTTTTGCTATGTCCAAAGAAGTTGAATGTCCTTTGTTAGCTCTGCTGATTTCAAAAGACTATTACCATCAAATATGTTTCAGAGATTCTTGACCTCTAATTCCCTTATCAAGACCTTCAGTTTGAGAGTTTTTTTTAATGTAAAGCCTCAAGTGTATCCGCTGTTGACTTTAATATTTGCATCTGGTCCTCTCTGTAGAATTCTCAGTTGGAGCCTGTAAGGGAGATTTTCTCTGCTGATTTTATACAATAAGTGAGTTTGTCTTTGCAGCCCTTATATGAAGTAGCCTTTTCTAATCCTGCTCCACAACAGGGTGGTTTTGAGACTCAGAGGTGCTCTAGGTAGTATCTTTCTTCTACATAAGGCTGAACCAAAGTTTAATTTAATAAAATTGTGAGTAGAAGGGACAGGCTTTGTCTTTATGTAGTAAAACAAACATACCCCACTGTTTGCAATTTACTAAACTCTTCACTTCCCATCAGTGTTTTGGATAAGGATCTCTGACCATTTTGATTCGTCATTCCAGAATGATGTAATTCCTGCGCATGCACACAGGTTTATTAACATCCAGCAGCTACATAAGCCATGATCTGCTTACTAGTTCAGTGTACATTATAGAAAAGATTGTAATTGGTACATTTGTTTTATTGCAGAATATACATAACATGTTCCTTCTGCAATAAAGAACTTGCCAGTTGAGTTTTTCTGAATTTTTAGGTTTAGTTCTGCTTTATGTCAGGACATAGTTCTTCCTTTGTCTTTTGTCTATCCCTGACCCACCACAGAGCAGTTTTCCTCTGCTTTTTCTGGCATGTCAGCATCCTATTTATATGAAAAATATGAATTATTTCAGCAGTCAAATGTTTTTTCCCCTAACAAATCTTTTAATTTCATCTGTCGGGATAGCTGTGTGATGGAGCAAACCCACCCTCTGTCCTACTTCCTCTGCTTTGTGACCATTAGGTTTCCTTGTTTTTGGTCACCTGGGTTGGACAGGGAAATAACATCATTTATTTACATATTTACTATGGCCAGGAGCTGAGTTGTTTTACATGTCACAGCATCATGGGTGCTGGGAGTTTCAAGCAAGGCTTGGAACTTCTTTTTGATGCATAGGCATAAAATTTAATGGTGAGTGTGCGTATGAGGGGAATAGGGTAAGTTTGCACCAGGACAGTGAGGATGGCAATGACTTTAGTGGCTGTGAGTGGTAGAGAAGCCCATAAGCAAAAAAGTTGGAAAGGGTAAAATTTTGACTGCTAATCTTTTATAGAGAATTGCATATTTTAAGGGGTTCATTGTCTTTTTAATGGTTGCTGGTTAAGTTTTTTTGTAAATAAAATGGTTGTTTTAGTGGTAGAAAGTATAAAGGCCTGTTAATAAACATTTCTTATCTTCCTTGTTTTATCTGGAAATGATTCTCTAGTCTAGATGGAATATAGTATGCAGTGCGTAAAACCAATTGTTTGTTCTGCAAATTCATAGTTGGTGAGATCTGATCACCACGTGCACCATAAACTTGTAATCATTAGTTTAGCGTTCACGACCTGAACCAGTAATTGGAAAACCACACCAAATCTCAGCATGTACAGTAGTTGTACTGTACTGGACTAAAAGCCTATGAATGGTGAAATGGTTGAGAGCAGTGTTAATATAAAACATTATATTTCATATAGGAATTGAAGCATTACATTATTAGGAACTATTGAGAATTCGAGCCCAATCTAATTTTCACTTTGCATGACATTGTGGTAAAAATCATACTTTCATTTCAAACCTGTTTCTCGTTAATTCTTCCCTTTTTGGATCTACTTCCACTTCCTAAGCAACACACCTAAGTGTCAGTGACCAGTGCTCATGTGATTATGTTGGGTGTGACTGAGACTGGCAGCTTTTGCCTTAAGTATGTAACTTTTTAGAGTTGAAATCACTTTTTAATTGCTTGTTCTTCAGTGTATCCCAGAGTATTGTTTGTGTTGCTCATTTTGCAGTGGAGCTTTGATGTAATGTAAAGAGCCTGTAAATGATGAATTTTGAAGGAGAATAACAATGACCAGTATGGAAGAACTTGAAGAAACTGTTAAGAAGCTTGTTGTACGACTCCGAAATGTGGAGGAGGGAAAACAGATTGACACACTGGTTCAAATATTGGAAGATTTACATAGTTCCACATTTTGTAAAGGTGGTAAGTTTTAAGCATGACTTACCTATTTTGTTGATGTTTTTTCTGAATCCTAAATTTTGCTTTAATTTTTTTCAACATTAGCATCGGAAATATTCAACCGCATAAATGTCCATTCACCTCTGCTGCTAGTACTGGACTCCTATATGAAAGTCCCTGTTGTACAAAAGGTAAGAAAGGGGGAAGATACTTGATATATGTAATGTGTGTAAATAAATATTTATTTATATATATATATATATATATATATATATATATATATACATATATATATACACACACACACTAACATACAGTGGATATAAAAATGTATACACCCCTGTTAAAATACCACACCATGTAAAAAAAATAGTTGGTCATCCTAATACTTTGCTAAAGCACCTTTTGATTTGATTACACCATTCGAACTTCTTTGGGTAGGGTTCTGGCACATCATTTTTGGCAATATTTGCCCACTTTTACTGCCACCACCATGCTTTACTGTGGAGATGGTGTAAGTTTTTTATATTTTTTCACCTAAGGCTACGTACACACTTGCACTAGTTCTCATCCGTTAAACGGCTCTGGGCCCATATCGAACGAGAATCTGGGGTGTGTACAGTGCCCGGCGTCCATCGTCCGAATGACTGTCCTGGCGGATCCACAGATGATGGATGACGAAGGATCGTAATGCAAGTAAAGGAGGAGGGCGCGCAGCAGGGTGCCACTCCTTCGTTCTCCCCCTCCCCTCCCCATAGAGCAGAACATTGCTGTATGTACAGCACTTGTTCATGCATCATGCATTAGTTTGTCGTTTGAAAGGACCTTTCACGATCCTTTCCAACGACAAACTACTGCATGATGCATGAACAATTATTGCATGTGTGTATGCAGCCTTACAGATGTGTTTGTTTTTGAATTGATTTGCACAATTTATAGATCATATTAAAGGGATACATTTAATGATGATTTATTGAGATCTCATTTGTTACATCACTAAAACCTGACATTTTAACAGGGGTGTATAGTCTGTATATGCATGGTATATGTGTGAGTATAAATCTGTGTTATATAGCTAGATGTTTCAATTTTCTTCTTGTACAACTCCTAAATTTGTGCTGGCAAATGGTTTCTAATTTTACCTACAGTGAATACTGGTAATGAAATTTAATATTGGAACCTGACCTTGAATTACAGTAAAAAGTCACTTGTTTTTTTTTTTGGTTTCCTTTTTGATTTCTTTCTGCTGAATGTTACTGTACGATGATGATCATTGTACTTTGTAAGTGGAAGATATGAAATGACAATCTCTCTTCCCAGTAGTGTTTTTTCCATTCTTCTTGGAATGATTATTTTTAGAAGCTGTAACTGATGACATCCTGTTCTGAAAATTCTATTTACTAGTAACCTGTCTGTCATATCTTCAGTACTTTCTGACATATTGGGCCTAATTTATTAAAGCTCTCCAAGGCTGGAGAGGATACACTTTCATCAGCGAAGCTGGGTGATCCAGCAAACCTGGGATGGATCTGGTCCAGGATTCAAAACATTTGCTAGCAAATAGCAAATGACTTTGAAGAAATACATTCCAGGTTTGCTGGATCACCCAGCTTTACTGATGAAAGTGTATCTTCTCCAGCCTTGGAGGACTTTAATAAATCACGCCTATTTATTTACACCATACTAAATTCACTTTAGGGGATATTAGAGTATGTCAACTTTCCAGGCAAATGCTCTATTCTGCTGTTAGGTCATCTTCCTGAGATTAGAGAAGTTCTGAAGGATGTCCCATTCATAGCTGCTAAAGTGTGGCCAGAGTGCTCAGAGTATTACAAATAAAAAAAAATAAACTTAATCCTCGCTTCAAATTTTACATTAAGCTAAATCCGTTACTCCAATAATCCATTACATTACTGATGTTGATATATTTTAAAATTACCCCTTGCATTTGCTTTTCATTATTGTTGGTAGTCGAAAAAAATGTAAGAGAACATTGTTGAGAGGGCTCTTCTTGAAGTGTTTGCTCTCATGAGTGTCCTGGAACTGAAATGTCTGGCATTCTTACAACCATTTGGCCTAGTATTTTAAAGCTCTCCAAGGCTGGAGAATATACACTTTCATCAGTGAACCTGGGGGATCTATCAAAAATGGAATGGATTTGATCTCGGTTTAAAACATTTTTAAATAAGTTGCAAATGACCTAAAACATCCATTTCAGGTTTGCTGGATCACCCAGGTTCACAGATAAAAGTGTAACTTCTCCAGTCTTAGAAAGCTTTTTTAAAATCAGGCCCCTTCAGTGCTCAACCCAGAAATTTTTTTAAGCGGGTGGGAAGAAATTTTAGGTGGGTAGCAGCCCCTGTATTGTGACCAAACTCTTTGGTAACCACCCAAAAACAGCCGGGTGGGTGCTGAAAAGTGCTGGGTGGTGCGCCCAGCTAAAAGTGCCCGGGGAGAACCCTGCCCTTGTGTCTGAGATGTTGGCCTTTTACTCTCTTTAGTAACACCTACTTATGTCTTTGACCAGAATGCATCATGTTTAGTATTATTGCCTGGCTAGGGGAACTAAACAATTGCCTAGGTGTGAAAAGTATGAGATCTGGTTTTAATTTTCCCAATCACATAAATCAGTGATATACATTGTTAAATGTAATTTTATATGCAAACAGAGTTAAGTACCTAAATATAACCTGGTATCATATTCTTGAAGTCTTGTATAGTATGGCTGATATGTGTCCAGTGCAGAGCAAATCCGTTCATGACTGTGCTTAGAAGCATGTTTATAGATAGAAAATGAGTGATAGTGACATGAGCTTCTGCATTGTGCTGCTTCTCCTTACACTGTCCATTCAAAGGGTGGGTCAGGGTAAACTGGGCTCAGAGAAAATGGGTTGAATGATGACTACCAGCCTGAGGATATCTAGTGGCAGTAGAAGTACCACTGGGAAGGTATATATTCCATCAGAAGCTGGTTTTGCTATTTTAACTGTATTGTTCTGTGTTTAAAGTAACTGAAAAAATGCAAATTTTTGTTATGTATTAACATTTTACAATCATAACAAAAATGCATATTAGACTCTATCCCCTGGCCTGGACCCTCTGGTAACAAGTACAATATTGATATTCACATACAGAAAATGGCTTGCTCATATTATTCACCCTTTGATTGTGAAGTGGACATCCTGGAATATCACCAAATGTATTAGAAGTAGTTAGTCTGTTGAGCAATTTCTCCTTGTAAAATCAAGTATGCTTGTGTAAATTTCAACGTTTTCAATGTTTGCTAAGTTAAGAGTTCAGTGTTTGCACATTAAAGACAAATGTTACCATTCATTACTATTTCATTTGCGCCATTGTCAAATTTTTAACTTATCTGTAATGGTTTGTTAAACTGCTTTGCACTAGCAGCTAGTTTATAAATGATGCAGCAGAAGCTTTATCTGTTACAGGTGGGCTGGTCTCTTCTGTGCAGGTTGATTGAGATTTGTCCAGAAACCTTGCATAACTTACATACGCCTCTGGATCTTGGGCGTGAATGGGAAGTACTAGGTGTTCATCAGTAAGTGGTTTCTTAAATTTTCCTTATTTTACAGTTATAGTCTGCTTTTTTGTAATTCATTATGTCTGCTTGTAGTCCCCAGGTGTAATTTGCCCTGTTTGGCTAACCTACAAATCTATACAAAATCTATTATCCTGACTGCTAATTGCTCAAATATGTTTGCTAATGGTCATTTACATTTTGCACAATCTAATTGATTGTAATACTTCTTATCTGACTAAGATCAATAGCATTAGGATATTACGTTCAGAATACATATAAATGAGGGGGTATAGCTGAATACAAAGACATTGGCATTTAGCTGGTAATGGGCAAAGCGACTGTAGACTCAAGTTGTAGACATTTAGGGGCACATTGAAAAAGCTATTTCTGGAAGTTGTAGTGGTTCTATAGAAACTAATGGGAAATTTTGGGTACACACATTTTTTGGTTAACATTTTTTTTTTATATTTGGTTTTAGTGATTAGGTGTACATACTTCTGTATTGCATTTTAGCTTCACTTACAACATTGTTTTTTTGTGTGTGTGTCTACATTTTGGGAGATGATCACACAATCATTTTGAGTAATGTATAATGTGTATGGACCCTTAAATCTAAAAAGCTTTTATTTATTCATAGTTTAAAAAAAATGTCTTGTGTGCATAATTTACATATGTAGGCTCTGCTTTCGCTTCAGTACTTTACAATTACTATACTTCACTTTTTCTCTTTGCAAAACTAAAATCAAGACTAATCCAATTTCTCACAATGCAAATCTCATGTTTTCTGCTTAATAACATCAATACACTTTTTGTTGGAATCTTGTCTTAATCATTTTCTCTTTGATGAAAATAGTTTAAGATCCTTATTTAGTTCTATTTTGATTTTCAGGCAAATTTTGAAAATCCTGTCAATTTATGTTACAAATCTCACTGTCTTGACAATTGGATTGAAAGCTTTAAATACCATCCTTGCTTCAGGTAGTACATTATTTACATGTGACTATAACATTTCCTTATTTGCAAATAAAATAATAACAACACGTGAGCCATAGAATTTGCCCTTTTATTGCAGAAACAATGGCCAGCCTAAGGTGCATGGTTACTGGGCAGTACATGAATTTACTTTGTTGTGTGTGTTTTTTTTCAAGGGGCTATATATTCAAAATAGGGTTGCCTTCTAGTTGGCCTTAAACCCTTACATGAATATAGTATTTTATAACTTACAGTCTGTACAGTTAGTTGTACTTTACAGTTGGTGGCAACAGTAAGCTATCAGGGATTAGGTGGTAGCTAATACCTTATTTCCTATGACATATTCAGTTTACTAATATATCCCATTGTGCATGCACCAATATTGTTTTTTAGTTGTGGGGAGAACAAAGTTACATTGCTTGAAAATATCTATCCGGCCTTTAAATTCTGAGGTCATCTTTCAAATTTTTTTATATAGATGTGATACATTTTTTGGTTTTGGATCATGATGCAGACATTTTCTTGCTTATATTTGATGCCATGAAGATGTTCCCTGATAAAGAAGAAATTCAGATGTATGGATGCCAAGCATTATACCTCCTCCTGGTGAAAGGTATGTTGTTTTCTTTTTGTCTGTATAATGTATTAAATTTAGTGGATTATAATCTTTTTTTCTTCGTCCCTAAACTCTCATAATTTGAAATTGTCAGGGACAGAGCCACAATAAAGAAAATAATGCATATGTTGGTTGACACCACCAAGAGACTTTGTGTCTCTTGATGTTTCACAGACTGAAAATCTAGCCATAATGTTAGCTGTAGGCTCAGAAAAACGGAATTTTTTTTAAGCTGGGAATCTCAAGAACACACAACAATTTGGTGGGGGTGGGGGGGGGAGGAGGGTCATTCAAAGGATTTTTGTATTGGGGAAAATTATCTGGTCCTTAGCTGGTCCTAAACAATAATACAGGATATATTACATTGTGTCTTTATTTGTTTGCCAAAGTAAACGTTAACATTTAGAAGAAATGTGAAAAAATAAGTACACCTTTACCACTTCTATAGGAATGAAAAGGGTAAGAAGCAGTCAGGTTCTGATAATCAAATGCACTTGATTTATTAATCACCAGCAAGATCACCACCTATATAAAAATTGCTTGTCTGAAGCATTAAGGTATCTGGTAACACAATGCCAAGATTGATGAACACCAACTGTAATCTTAGAGAAGTGACTGTTGTTGTAAACCTACAACCTACTTGAAAAAAGGTTTTAAGGCCATTACCTAACAATCCAAGTCCATTAGTCTACAATAAGAAAGGTAAGTGGAAAACATTTAAAAGCATTGCCGCACTGTCTAGGAGTGGATATTTTGAAGCCACTGAGTCAGCCATGAACTGATGATCAAATTTTTCTAAAGTTTGGCAATGTCTAATGCAATATTCCTTCCTCACCTGCGTGGTTGATCTGTGGAATTGCCAACTGCTCATCCACAGCTCAGCTTTGGTTGCTGGGATACCCGGCATTTTCAGCTTCTTCTGCACGCCTGGCAAAGCTCAATGAACTAAAGCAATGGGCAAAAAGAGTGGGACAAATTTCTCCACAATAATTTGAGAGGCTCATACGCCATACGTTAAAAAAATGTTTTTGCTGCTAATGGTTTTAAAGATGTTAAATCATGGTGAGCAGAATTTTTTCACGGCTTCTTCATTTTTCTTCATTAAATAAATTAATAATTAATAAAATAAAGACACAATAGAATCAGTGATGTGTTGGTTTATACTTGAAGTTACATTTAATTAATTTTAAAACATGCTATTGACCCAATGATTTTTTTAATATATCCTAATACATAAAATTTTTGAATTTAAAGCAAATGTATATGACTTCTAGACAATGTTATGATCGTCTGCTTAGCTGTGATGTTTATTAAACTGGCAAGAAATTACATGTTCCATTCTTTTTTGAAAAGAATAACAAGGGCTAATAGAAATAGTCCTTAATACAGATAGGATTTTGAATTGCAACATAAAATAGGAAAAAAAATACAAGTTCATATTAAAAAATATACAACATTTTTATCAGATACATAATCATACTTCAAGATATTGACCAAAGGTTATAACATTTATAAGATCAATACAGATACGTCAGATGAGTTTCACAGGTAGATCCTGCATTTTCAAGGAAAGGTAAGTATTGGTCACTGTAAATTTAAACATTTAAAAGAAAAAAAAAAACAAAAAAAAAAAACAACACATGAACAAAAGGCATAGTTACTGTTTCCAATCAATCATACCTATATTTACCCCTAAAGTGCTAAAAACACTTAAAGTTAGTATCTAGAGCAGGACATCAATCACAATGGAGTGTACCTGTAGGTTCAGGATCCCCTTATTGATACAGAGTATACAACTCTGAGACCTCTGGACTGAAATAAGTAATCACACCCTTCATAGCAAGTCCATCTCTAAAAATGAAAGGAAGGAAAGATTTATTCAAGACTTTAGATGTCTTACTGAAGCCCCATAATGGGTCAAAAAATCTAATCTAATCAATCAAATTTGTTCAAAATCTCCCATAACTGGAAAGAAAAGAAAGATAGAAAAGCAAAGAAAAAACTCAAACCAAAATGAAACAGAAGGAAATCAGTAGTCAATTCCAACATAAATATTTAATTTCATCAAGAAAATCTAATATAATCACATAAAACTATTAATTGAGAAGATAGATAAACCTCACTTGATTTGATAGTAAACCACTCTCTCAGAACATATGGTAGCAGTCTCATCACATCCTGGGGTTGTGCAGCAGACGCACACTTCTTAATGTGTCCATAAAAGTCAAAATACCATGTACTGTCAAGCCAAAATCGATATTCGGCACTAACTACAGCCAGCTTCAACAATTATATTTCCACAACAAAGAATATATGACATGTAGTGACCAAATCAGTTATATCATTTAGTTCCCTGCATAAGTCTCAAAGGTTGGTTCCACAGACAATTGAACAATCATAACACTGCCTGCCATTGTAGGGAGATTGCTCAATGCAGAGGGGCTATTACCCACACTCTAATATAGCCCCACACAGGAAACCAGCAAATTCAGGATTCAGCCTAATGAATTATAACACCTGTACCACAAAAGTCCTCCCAAACCCCCTTTGCTTCATGAGCACAATTCAGAACATTGTGAACAGCTTTCAAAAAACACTGTTAATTTGTGATGAGGATTGTACCTCTACTTGGCTAAAACATGGTCTCAGAGAACATTTACATTGATATGCATTAGAGACAAACATCTAAAAAATATGACTTTTTATATCTTTATGTGAACTAAAATTTTATGCTAATAGACACAATTCAGAACTATAAATAGACCTAAAATAGATCAATAATGAGTTTTAAACTAGTTTAGATTTATTATAAAAAATATCCAGCTTATTATTTGTTATTAGTAAACACCAACCATTTATACAGCATATCGGTGTCCAATAATGTACACAGTGATGCAACATATTTTATACTAAAAACTAAAAGAATACCCTGCTAGATAATAAAAGTTCATTAGGAAATCCCATACCCCCATAAAAAAGAGGCTAAATACTTACCTCCCCTGCTACCTAGGATTTAACACTTCTCCACTAGGGACTACTGGTCTCTAAAAGTATTTAGTAAGTGCCTACATTTTATGCAGTGCTGTACAGAGGTCATACGTCACTAACTGTCCCTCTGAGGAGCCCATAATATAGTATCTCTACCTAAGGTATGATTTTGGGATATAGGAAGAAACTGGAGTGCCGAGAAGAAACCCACACAAACAAATTTGTCCCTAAACCCTATAATCTATTGGATTACTTAACGTCTTAATTTAAGGAGAAGTTAAGGAGAGTTTTTAGCTATATACTGTAAGATATCCATATTTTTCATATAGTTGGCATGCATTACAATTCTAATATACCATATATTTTCATTTTCTTAGTTCCGGAAGAACAGCTGACAGAGTTTGTTGAAAGCAAAGATCACTTAATAATCCTAAAAGTACTGACAGAATTTAAGGGTAAAGAATGTGTTATTTTACCAGCTCTGCTTGTGCTGCTTCCACTGGCTGGACCATGTAAGTTACAGTCTTATTCATTGGTATTCAGTTTTTGTTTTTTACTGTTTCATAAGTTTCCCCCTTATTTTCATAAGCCCATTTGTGAGCAAAATGACTACAATATTTTAAGAACTGTCATATAGTCCTCTAGTCATGAGATGTTTGGAGGCCTGCGATGAAAAAATGTCAGGGGAAAATTTTGATTTTCCCTGGCAACAAAGTATTTCAGGCTTTTATTAATGTAACATATCTTACACATATCATGTGTGTCTTTTCCTCTCAGTCAAGTCAGCAGACCAGGTCACAGTAACTTTAATAACTGTGAATACAATTTGTTATATTGACTGTTTTTGGACGAGGCACTACTAAATAATATAACCTTTAAACAATGAAAAGTTTTTGTATAGTGATGTTTTTGTCTTACATGCAGACTTAAGTTCCCACATTTTAATGTATATGAGAATGTGTTTTTATTTCTCCTAGTTCTGTTGTCTTTTCCAGATAAATATTTAGCTTTTCACAAGCTAGATTATTGACATTTCTAAAGTAGTAAACATTTATATGCAAAGGAAATTAGTTTTGAGGTATTATAGCTAACTCCTTAATTACCTTGGGAAAGCTGATATTCTGTTTCTGTTGGCTCTAATTTCTGACAATAGATTCACTGTTGTAATCTTGAATATTTAGGAAAACAAAAGACCAACACAACCTACAAGAGATTGCATGAACAGTTCTTCAGTTCATGATCATGTTTCATCCACATAAAATGTTTGCATGTTAGTCTTGTTTTTTTTAACCACAAATAGATATGTAGTTATTAGGAGCAACGGTCCGTAAATTGGCATTGAGGGGCACCCAGTCGCTAAAACATACAAGGATATGTACCTATACAAAGAATCTGTATTTGTTCAGTTTAAGTTCATTGTGTACTTGTACAGCAGTGCTGTTACTGATCCTCATGGTGCACGTTTATAGTCACTGCTCCATCATTAGGCTTTCTTTGAGAATAGCATTTATTGACTTTGTGGGTAGTGAATTTTTACTTACTTTTGCACATTAGTCATTTAGGTATCACAATCATTGTTCTGTCTAACAGAAAGACAATACCTAGATCATGTGAAAATGGTACACTTCAGGGTAAATACTCGCATAGTGACAGATTTATATCTTCTGACTCATAAAACCACTGAAAACTTATGTTTTATGAAAACATAAAACCACTGGATACAAATGGCAGATAAGTAACTAGAATAGTTAGAAATTAACAGTGGCAGTCCACATATTTTCACTTAGGTTGCCTTTAGGTAAATAATGCACTGCTTAAATATTTTTAATAATATTTGACATTAAAATCACATAACCTTATTTATAAAAAAATATTAAAAACTTAAGTACAGCTTTAAAGTAAATGGTAATCAATGCTCTAATCCTGTAAGTGTGAAAATACTTGTGATCCAGCTCTGGCAATGTGTTAACATGTGAATTAAAACATTTTGCCCACTTGGTTCTCGGTGGGATCTCAAATATATCTTGGTTGAGAAAACAGGAGTTGCTCCTAAGTACTGACTTTTTGAAATAGCAGTTCTAGCAGTTAGTAATTTGTTTTAATAAAGTTAGTAATTTGTTTAAATTGTAGACCTTCAGTATTCAATTTAAAAGATTGCTTTCTGTGGAAAATGAAATGGCTGTAGTTATAGTATTTGTGAGAAGCAATAACAAGAAGTAGACATGGTTTAGTTGAAATGTCTTTTGTTTCTCTATACTGAACATTTAAAAGTACTGCCTGTTCCCCCTTTGTGCTGTGTGATGAAACAGTACATCAATTTCTGACTTGTAATGGTTACAGCCACTTAACTTTTTTTTTTATCTCTGTCATAGACTTGCTTACTTCTATATACCCTTATTTACTAATAGAACAGATTACAGAAATAGCAAACATGTTCATCCAGTGGGATAAATAATTCTTATTCATACCAATGAAAACAAAAATAAATTAAAACAAAAGATAGTGTTTTAATAAACTGCAACATTACCGACTATTCAGGAACCCACCCAATGTATATTTGTGTTTCAGTCACAAGTCTTGTTGCAACAACTATTTTCAGACTCTAAATAGTACTGCTTGTACTTAAATCTACGATTTTGCTAATTTCTATTTGCATTCTTGCTCTATGAGCGAGTTAATGAGGGTACTTTCAGGATGGGTTCCTGAATAGCCTGCAGCTCTTCATCAATAATGTGTCTTATGGGGTGTAAAGTCTGGGGATTAGCTCAGACTGCAGCCAGCACGCTTTCCACCCAAAGGGTGTAACAAACACAAGTTTTTATTGGAAAACTAAAGAACAAATTTTTTTTAGCAACTCATGGGGTATAAATAAAACAGAAAGATGGCTTACTTAGCCTGGTGGTGTAATTGTCCTTAGTCAACCAAAACGTCCCCACTACAAGTCTCTCGTGAGGGTCCATTCCCCAGCCTGGGGTTTCCACAGTCCATAAATCAAACGGAAATCCAATCAGCATCACCAGCTTCCCATGTAACAGCAACACCACCCTAGCTTGATTCCCCACAAGCTTGTTTGCAGGCTACTTCCTGCAATTCTACTACCTCTCCCACTTGCACACCTCATTGGATTCCCACCTCTCTGCTGGGCAAGTGCAATTTCTGGTGTGTACTTGGATGAACTGAAGAGGCCCACCCAATCCTTCCCCTTCAGTCTGGAGTCCCGGTCCCGTGACAACCAGTGAAAACTCAGTAACATAGTTGCCCAACAGAGAAACAATCCCAATTCCCAACACACCAGTTTAAAGGGACCAACATCCATATATAAGGGAAATGTACCTTCCATCCAGGATCCAACCCTGCAGTGCTGTACAGGGTATTATTTATCCCATTTACACATTTGCTGTTCCGGATTTGTGTTTAAATATTAAAGGATATAAAAAAAGTGGCAGGTGGTTTAATCTCAGTTTTTCTATTTTTTATTTGGTATAAATTTATATTATGCTACTCGTTGGCACCAACCCTTTCCCAGCAAGTAAGGGAATGGGTTCACTAGCAAATTTTACAAAAGCCCATATGTGTATGAATATGTGTTAAAAAGTAAATAGGTGTAAGTTTGATTTTTTTTCATCATTTTAATTTTTTTCCAGAATACCGTAAGGTCTACATGTATTTGTTGCTTTCACATCTTTCTATTACAGCTAGCAATGTGGAAGTACTGATGTCTGGTAATGTAAGATGCTACAATATCATAATGGAAGCAATGAAAACATTTCCAAACAATGAGAAAGTCCAAGAAGCGTGTTGTTGTTTGTTTCAGAAACTTACATTTGGTAAGTATTATCTTCTAGATTGTAAGCTCTTCGGGGCAGGGTCCTCTCCTCCTGTATCACTGTCGGTATTAGTCTGTCATTTGCAATCCCTATTTAATGTACAGCCCTGTGTAATATGTTGGCGCTATATAAATCCTGTTTAATAATAATAATAATAATAATAATAATATTTGTAGGCAGGGATAGTATGTTTTATTAACTAAAACTTGAGCAATGCTACAGTCACTAAATGTAGTGCTTTACATTTGCAATGCAAACATTATAGTTTTCATTTTGTATGTGTTGATGCTAAAAAAAAAAAAAAAAAAAACAACTTAATTGAATATAGAGTTTTTAGTAAGGTTGAAATTTTGCAAATGCAGTGTACAATTATGTATCAAAGTTTTTCACCTCTGTTGTTTACATTCTTTGTGCATGAAAGTAGGCAGCTCAGGCACAACAAAGTTTTGGCTTGAAATATTTTCTCATTTGAAAAGAACACTGTTTTACACTTATGTCACATTTAAACTACACTGGGGTTTATTCTGTGGAACAATGTTTGTATATAAGAAAATTTTAGTATGTTTTTGTAATTATTCAATGTTTATGGACAAGTGGATTTAACTTAGAAGTTTAACTGCATTTTCCCTCTTTTTAAGTCCTATCAACTTGCTTCAAGCTGCTTTCAAATTCTTTCTAAATTTTATGCGGAGAAAAAGAGTTCTGATGCCGTCCACACAGGCCCTTAAGCTATCTTAAACCTAGGCTCAACTTTAGTAGTAGTAGATTTTAGTAGATCTTTTTGTGTACAAGTCAGTTTTGGCTCTGCCCACTCCCACCCAAACCAGTGAATATCCACTGCATGGGAAGAGAACATGGTATAAATAAGATGTGACCCCTAAAAGGATTTATAACCATTTGCCCACATACTTTTTCAGATGGTTTGGACAATCCAGGAGGCACTAAGTCCTTTTTGTTTTTCGGTAGTAACAAAGGGAAAAAATAGGTGTTCTGAATGACATATACAGTAGGTGCCTAGGTGTTCAGGTATTCTTGGAGAGTACTGCTAATGTAAACCTTGCTGGTCAATTGACCATCTACTGGAAGAATGTGGGGAGCACAGTCTCCCATTTAGATGAAAGGTTAGTGTAATCTTCGGGCTGAGGCCAAGCATGGGCAACATAACTTTACTGTCTGGAAAGAATGGTGGTATAAAGCTCTTAAGCACCTAAGATAGTCTCCAAAACTGTTCTGACTGCAATGACTGCCACGAAAAGGGCTGCCTTCAGTGGCGGCAGGTCTAGTGAGATCTTGACCCTGGTCTGATTGCATCCAATACAAGCAAAATTGAGCACAAGATAGGTCTCTTCCAGTGATCTAGCCTTCTAGGTGATTACTTCTCTGCAATTGACATAATGGGCCTGATTTATTAAAGCTCTCCAAGGCTGGAGAAAATACACTTTCACCAGTTAAGCTAGGTGATCAAGCAAACCTGGAATGGATTTCTTCAATGTCATTTGCTATTTGCTAGCAAATGCTTTGAATCCTGGACCAGATCCATCCCAGGTGTGTTGGATAACCCACCTTCACTGCTGAAAGTGTATTCTCCCCAGCCTTGGAGAGCTTTAATAAATTAGGGTCAATGAATTGAACAAATTAAGGTGTTGAGTGACCAACAGTAACCGATGAACGATGAGACATCTGAACCCTGACCTTTCAGTATAATACAATTATTAAATCCTACACCTGAAGGAACAGAGTAGGTTGCATTTGTGGAAACACTGCTCCAAGAGTGCTTGGTGAAGCCTATGGTATTAGGCAACCATGATGACCCTATGGATAACTCGCCATATTATGAGCACCTGCTGGATCTCAATGAGCTTTGTGGCAGTAACCAAGCTTGATATAGAAATTGTTAAGGAATAGTTAATTCAAAAAGAATGTCTTTCATGGTTCTAAACTCTGCTGGATTTGGAATCCAAAGTGCCAGCCATCATACATCATGGAACTCTTTCTAGCAAAGAGAAAGCAAAGGCTTGAAAGTATTGCAAAACTTGGATATAGATGGTATTGTTCATAGTTTTCCTGGCTTTCATATGGGACTGGGGAAACACAGCCCAATGTCAACTGAACTGACCCCAGGGCTTTCTGCCTAGAAAAAGTTTTAGACAAAGTTCCCCAGTGTTGTTAAGGATGCAGCAGGGCCAATGATGAAGTACCACTGGCCCACAGTTGAGGGGTTTCTGATGTAAAGAGCATTTATTGTTGACTACTGTCCAATCCGTTAGTAGAACTGCTTGAAGGAGGACATATGGAGGCTTCATCTCCAAGGATTTGCCCCTTTGTCCCTTTTTAAACACAGAACTTTAAAAACTGTCTAGTGAGCCGCATCCATCTTTAAAGTGTATTTCTCACATGGCCTGGTTCTTCACACCAGGTAATTCAAATTGTGATTTCCAGTGTTTAGTATAGAGAGACATTGCCAATGGTCAGCATTGTAGAAGCATTATATTGAATTAAAGCTCTTTAGCACGGAGCCTAAACAAATTCACAAATCCACCAGTTGAGTGAGATTTGAAGCAAACACAGAACTTGACAGACTCCCTGCACTTCTGTCTGTAATACAAGGCACACCTGAACACATGCTGTTGTATGTCTGAACACAGCACTTCTGTAGCAAGTCTGCTTTTTAGGGAAAAAGTAATTATTTGCATATTGGGTCTGTGGCTCTGCATACATGAATCTTATGGCATACATAAAAGATATAAAGCTTTTATTCAGGTGTCCCACAATCATACCCATTAAGTAGATTCCAGGAGTCACATTATGATTCAAACATATAGAGAGATTACCATACCTCTGAGCCACAGATGGAGTGTGTGTGTAGATTTGTTGTTTAAATTTATCAAGCTCTTTACCATGCCCCCAGGGACTAGTAGCAAGGCTCCCCTCCAAAGTAACCTTTAGCAACAATACAAGGGACACTTCACCTGGACGGTGGACAACCAGAGATTTCCTCCAGCCAGGTAGGTGGCTACACCAGTGCTAAGAGTACTCAGGAGGAAAAAAGAACACTAAGTGTATGGACCACCTTGAATTTATTTAGTTAGGCCCAGAGAGTGGAAGTGGAAAGGGATTAACCCATCATGTGCTGATGTAGAGCGGTCAGGAAAATTTATGTCTACAGATATCTTTTAAACACGTCCTTTCTTTTGTGAAATATATTATGTCTAATTATTGAATTGTGTCTCCCTGTTTTCACTTAAGGAAGCTTCTTCAACATTCTGGTTCTAAATGAAGCTCATGAGGTCATTATAAAAGCACTGACAAACTTTTCGGCAAATCCAAAACTGCAAGCGGCAGCTTTATCAAGCTTAGCTCTTCTAAGTAAGTTTTTTTTTTTTTTTTTACAGATTTGGGTTTACACCTTTTTTTATTTAATGTTTTTAGGTAATGTTTAAAACAGAACTAAACCCCACAATACTCAACCTGTACCTGTTTCCTTGCAAATCTACTTCTGTGCCAATTAAATGGCATGTTTTATTTGGTTAATTTCATTTGGGAAAAGTAAAGGGAAAACTACCAAATTACAATAACAAATGGTTCAAATTTCTTGTTTTTTTCTGTGTTAATGTAAAAAAGTGAGGGCTTTTTTTCAATTTATACCTTTCACTTTACTTCACATTTTATGATGCAACTTCCAGTATTAATTTATTGCTGATAAAATGGGCATATGGCAGAAATGTAAAAACTGCACTGGTACTTAAGAGCGGTGGAAGAACAGGTGGAAGATCTGAGAAGGTTAAATATCTTTACAGGATTGCAATTTTTT
>NC_092859.1:102164326-102203112 GCF_032062135.1 Pyxicephalus adspersus
ATAATATTTCTGAATAACCCCCATGCCCTGACCCTGGTTGAGGGATTAGAATCAGTAGAGTAATAAACCAACATATAAACCAGTATATTAAAAGGAAAGATCAGGAAACCCTATACATACAATTGGAAAACAAAAATATGACCACAAGAAGCCCACAAATAGCAATAGTGATTCTAACACAGATTCTTACACAATCAAAGCAAAATCAGATTCAGCAAAATTTAGAAATTTTTTGTTGCTGAAAAGCATTCAGTAAATATACTTACCTCACCCAATAAATTTTGCATTCAATTTTTATTTTACTTCTCTCTGTCCTTCCTAATGGCATCAGTGCATGTATGAGAATGTATGCTGGTTCATTTACCTTTGTGGGACTCCCATGAGAAAGCAGTGCCCAGGCTTGGGCATGCACAGGAGAACAGTCACTATGACATTTAAGACTGAATGGTAAACCCATTACCTCCTAGGATAAGTGAAATAAAAAAATGTATGAAGCTATCAAGTTCAAGGACATGGTCACTCCAGAACCTACAGTGTTATGTGAAATTTAAGTGTGAGTAAAATGCTTTTGAAGGTTTGTGTCTGTAGACATTTGAGGGATAAAATACGTTTAGTTCGTATTCACAAGTGCAGTACTTCGCTGGTAGCTTATGAAAAAAATTTAGGTTTAAATTATAGGAAAAAGTTCCTTATATAAGGAAAGAAATGGGCCTAAAGGACGAGAAATACAAAGAGCCTTTATCTAGTTTAAGGAACTGCATGGGCCTCATACATTGAATCTGAAATTATATTATATTCCAGGCAGCTCTTATTTAAAAATAATAATCTTGGGGCAAGAGGCTCTGCTTACAATTTATCTCACTCTGTCGAGATAACCGTCCTGTCCCTGGGTTTTTTTTTATTTGGGAAAGAAGCAGTGGCAGCAGTTAGACTCTCTACAATTAACACTGTATCATGAAAACTGCTTTATAGCCCCCATTCAAGTATGGCTGGGGTACCAACAGTCTGATGATGATAAGTTAAAGTAGAGATGCCAACATATCTAAAAGCTCATGTTAATGAACCTATCTATAATTACCCTACGGTGGTAAACAGGATAAAACTCGATATTACTTGCTTGAATCAGGATTACCAGGTCAAGTTGTGAACCCGTGGATACAGCCAGTTAGTCAAGAGCATAAATCAGCATGAAAGGCAATCGTAAATTTAATTCCCAGGAGTATCAAAATGCACAATAGAAGGAAGATGACAAGAAAAATTTAGGTTAGGGTATTTAACTAGTCACAGGCACGGTGATATAGAGAACTTTGTACCTGCTTCATTTTGCACATAAAATTTGCAGGGATACAACATACTGTATTTGATGACTTTGGTCTGCCTGTGATCATCTTAGGACACCCAAACAGAATGTTTCCTGTCACAGAACTTCCAGGCTGCACCATTCTGCCAGATAGAGCAGCTCCTCTATGATATAGATGGAGCACTGCACCTGCTAGAACGGTGCAATTGGAGGTTCTGAGAGTGCCCTCTAGTGGCCAATCTACCCTAGGCCATGGCCTGGGTAATGTGCTATCAAATAAAACTGCCCGTGAAATAAAGCTACCTGGGGGTATGTACAAATGATCATGTAAAATTCCAAGGGGCGTGTTTTTTCCCTTACTTTTATTTTCATATAATTTTAAGGGTTAGGTCTGAAAATTAGGTGAGAGGAGATCCTCTAATAGGAGCCTTTTTTTCCAGGTACAAATCTCTGGGAGATAAAATGTATGATTTCCTTTTATTTCCTGACTGGAAAAGGAAGAACAATCCCTATAGCAGGGTACTTAAAGTATGAAACAACTTTAAAGGGTCCTAACCCTTTCCTGCTTACTACTAAATATAAAAAATGTTGCTGGACATACAGTTTAATACATTTGAGAAAAATTGATTAGGCACTAAACAGAATGATAGGTTTTATTGGCGTAAAAAATAAATCCAAAACTTATAAATAAACAACATTTAATAATAAAATCAAACTTGGTGGAACTTCCACCAGGAATGTAGACCCATATGTGTTTTATCATTTGAAAAAGTTTAGGAAAAAGACATGCTTATAAGAATTGCAGTTTTAAACTTTTTTCAGCTGTGTTGCAATATATCTGTCCCTTGATATATAGCTGTTTACATTATTCATTTTTACCTTCTCTTTCCTTTTAGCGGAAACTATTTTTCTAAACAAGGATTTAGAAGATAGAGAAGATTTACAGGATACTAAAGGACAGCTTTATTGGTTTGAACCTTCATATAAAGCTTTAAAATTGCACAAAAAGAACACAGATGTGCAGGTTAATATTACATGTTTGTTATGCTTTATTTCTGTCAGGTAAATTTGTTGTAATTGCAAAAAAAAATCACAGACGGCTTATTGAAATTTCTGTTGATTTTTGCAGTCAGATTTAAGTTTAACCCTTGGAACATATCTTGACCAGTTTAAATTCTCACATTTCAACTATTTTATGGCTGGCTTATATACAGTATTTAGCAGTATTCTCCATCCTAACCATGTAAAGTAATACCCAAGCCCTAACCACCAAAAATGCACCATTTTCTAAGAAATGTACATTTTTATGTCCAACAACATACAATTTAAAGTTCCTCTTTTTATCCACTGTGTCCACTGCCAGATAGTATCACTTAGTACCCTTGCTTTCAGTACAAAGGCCTGAAGATTTCCTGACTTATTTAGACCTATAGCTTTGATATCGGAAAAGCTCGTGCTCCCCGCTGATTACAACACTCTGGCTTTGACTTTGACTTGGTTGGGTGTGCTCATCCTCTGCAAAGAGATCATTCATCTCCACAGAGCACAAAGTTTTGGCAATTTTGGCTGAGAAGAGTTTTCTCCCCAGACTCTAGCTTATTTTTCAAGAAAACAAACTAAATGACTATTGATGCACCTAGAATCTATTTTGCCAATTTAATAAAATGTGTGATTGGGTTTTAAATGTAAATGTTTAGTAATACTTTTTTACTCTAATATATTACTGCTTCAACATCTGCTTGCCTTTGTTTTAGGAAGCTGCATGCTGGGCCTTAAACAATCTGTTTATGTACCACCCTGAGCTTCATGATAATATTGGGGATGAACAACATCAGTAAGTAGCGCTGTAGTTAATATTTAGTAAGTTATGTAAAATCTGCATGAACTCCGGGAAAAGTTTTTGACCACTAACTATGCATACCATTACATCAGGTATTCTGTGCATAGAGAAGTAATGTTGTCCATGCTGATGCATTCTTCTTCCAAGGAAGTGTTCCACGCATCTACAACAGCCTTGGCTACTCTTTCTGAACATAATGGTAAATATGGTTCTATATATATATTATTGCTAGGTGTGCAATAGTGAAGCATGTGTTTGAGTATTCAGAAAATAGGAAATTACAATGTTTTGCTTTATTTATTTATTTTTTGCAGCAATCATTAGAAAAACTTTATTGGAGAAGGGTGTTCATATAAATGTGCTTGAAATTATGAAAAAACATCTTGATTCTCCAGAAGCAACAGAGAGTGCCTGCAGAGTATTACTTCATCTCTTCAGTGAAAGGTATTATATATTTATATGTTAGTAGGGTTTTTTTTTTAAAAAATGGATACTGTATTATAGACATAATTTTTACGTTTTTTTACAAAACTTTAACCATTTTTTTGTAAATGTTTTTTCATTCTATGTTTAAGCTTGTTTAATTTGGATGTAATGACTGTGACTATGACCAGCTTGATGAATGCAATGAAGAAACATAAAAAAGTGGCTTGTGTTCAGCTGGTGGCTCTACGAATGATGCTACAGATCATGTTTAATGGTGAGACTTTGCTTTTTGTCTTATTAGGTAAATTGCATTTAATATACAATGAGATGCCAAATAACATACAACAGGAATATGTTCTCTGTTTTGAATGCTTGCTTTTGCTTTCTGTTCTGTCCTGAACTAGTTTTAGTTACAATTTAGGCAAATGTTTTTGGTAAATATCCTTTTTACTTGTGTAATTGAAAGTTAAAAGCAATTTATATTGCATATTCATATTGTATGCACAGAAAAAAGAGGCTAGTGGATTGTTGGGACTATTTAGGTATCAATTGTCCACATGTTAAACATATATTAAAAAATATATACTTATTCAAAGTACAAAGTACAAATGCAGATAAAAATATTTTTTCTTCCACTTTACAACAACATGTCTCAAAAACTATTTTGATATGTTTTGTGGTCTTCAATGACCTTCTTCTTTAGGAGCTTTTCAAGACATTACACATAAAAAATAAAAGACATATCTGTAAAAAGTCTAATTTATAGCGTTATCAACATATCTGAAAGAAGTGAAGAAACATCATTATAAACTTAACCAACGCAATACTTAGCAACTTGATGACAAGTATAAAAAACATCTTTCCCAAAGAAATCCCTCCAATACAGCTCTAGGCAGCAGGGCCAGATTACAAGGGAGATGGGAAGATGAGCGAAACCACACCAACAACATACCTCCTTGGATGCTGGCGAATTCACATTAGTTAGGTATCCAGCATGTTATATACAATTAGGTCCATAAATATTGGGACAGAGACAACTTTTTTTCTAATTTCGGTTCTGTACATTACCACAATAATTTTAAATGAAACAACTCAGATGCAGTTGAACTGCAGACTTTCAGCTTTTTTTAGTGCGTTGAACAAAAAGATTGCATAAAAATGCGAGGAACTAAAGCCTTTTTAACACAATCACTTCATTTCAGGGGCTCAAAAGTAATTGAACAATTGACTGGGCAATTTCTTTATTATGTCATTATCAATTAGACAGATAAAGGGCCTAGAGTTGATTTGGGGGGAGGGGGGGGGATGCTTGTATTTGGAAGATTTTGCTGTAAACAACAACATGCGGTCAAAGGAGCTCTCCATGCAGGTGAAACAAGCCATCCTTAAGCTGAAAAAACAGAAAAATCCTATCTGATAAATTGTTAAAATATTAGGAGTGGCAAAATCTACAGTTTTATACATCATGAGAAAGAAACAAAGCCTGGACGTCCATGGAACACAACAGTGGAGGATGATCGCAGAATCATTTCCATGGTGAAGAGAAACCCCTTCAACACAGGCAACCAAGTGAACAACACTCTCCAGGAAGTAGGCGTATCGATATCCAAGTCTACCATAAAGAGAAGGGCGTATCGATATCCAAGTCTACCATAAAGAGAAGACTGCATGAAAGTAAATACAGAGGGTGCACTGCAAGGTGCAAGCCACTCATAAGCCTCAATAATAGAAAGGCAAGATTGGACCTGGCTAAAAAAAAAATCTAAAAAAGCCTGCACAGTTCTGGAAAAACATTCTTTTTTCATAAACCTTTACCAGAATGATTCAAAGCATACCACATCACCTGTAAAACATGGCGGAGGCAGTGTGAGGGCTTGGTCGCGCATGCCTGCCTGTGGCACTGGGACACTAGTGTTTATCCATGATGTGACACAGGGCAGAAGCATCCGAATGAATTCTGAGGTGTTCAGAGACATACTGTCCGCTCAAATCCAGCTAAATGCAGTCAAATTGATTGGGAGGCGTTTCATAATACAGATGGACAATGACCCAAAACATACAGCCAAAGCCACCCAGGAGTTTATTAAAACAAAAAAGTGGAAAATTCTTGAATGGCCAAGTCAGTCACCTGATCTGAACCCAATTGAGCATGCATTTCACTTGTTGAAGACTAAACTTCGGACAGAAAGGCCCACAAACAGCAACTAAAAGCCGCTGCAGTAAAGGCCTGGCAGAACATTAAAAAGGAGGAAACCCAGCATCTGGTGATGTCCATGAGTTTAAGACTGACAGGCTGTCATTGCCAGCAAGGGGTTTTCAACCAAGTATTAGAAATGAACATATTACTTTCAGCCTTTTAATTTGTCTAATTACTTTTGAGCCCCTGAAATGAAGTGATTGTGTTAAAAAAGGCTTTAACAAAAGTAGGAAAGCTGAATGTAGGTACCTTACATTGCTACAGTACAGGTTATCTAGTTTAATAAAGGCACACACCTCTTTATGTTTAGGGATAATTAGTGATGTCTTTTTACACATTTAGTAAATGGGTATTTCTTTTTTTTTCAGACAATATGTTCAGTGCGCCAATTGATAAAGTGAATTCAGAAGAAACTGCATGTCTTCATCTCCCAGTTAAAGTTATCAAGAACCAGTGCCTACTAGAAGGAACACATAAATTAATTTTGGAAGCCCTTAACAAAGTATGTATCTAAAGCATTCTAATACATTTTAAAGCATTTACTGTTTTTTACTCTTTGCTAATCAACCTAATGTGTTTCTCCTACGTTGAATGACACATCTGCTTACTTAACTCTGTCTTCAAATGGTATACCTATATATCTGTTGTGGTTTCTGCTCATTAGCAGTAAAATACCTTAAACTAACTTCACTCATGGACATAACTATTAGGCTGAGAGACGCCAATGTGCTATAGGTAGCTAAACACTACATTAACCCTCCCCTTCTCCCAAAATTCTCCTTTAAGTGAACTTGACGTTGCTCATTAATTTTAATAGTTACCAAAGCTTACATACAAAGCATTTTGGTATATCACCTGTTTCTAAATTCATTATTAGACTTCTGAATCTCTGCATTTTCTATACTTCACTTTCCATTTCTTAAGAAGGAACTAAATTTAAAACTGGGAAAAAAAAAAAAATACACTTCAATCCCGCCGGGCAGTCTGATCCATCTGGGGATGTCTTGCATCTGGCTCCGGGCAACGCCATCTTCTGCTCTTTTTCCTGGTTCTTCATCCTATGTCACCCGACCCAGGCGCGAGATCAGGTGACGTAGGATGAAAAAAAAATTGCCAATCCCACTGCACATGCAATTTTTCTATTTGCGCGAAAAGGCTCCTGCCCATGCACGAGATGCTCGGGCATGCGCAGAAGGAGCATCCAAGAGCCTCCCGGGATAAGTGATGTAGGTATCCTGGGAGGCTTTGCGCTACCATTTATTCTCAGCAGCCAAGGCGATAGAGAATTAGAATTAAAAAAAAAAGTGTTGCACCAAAAAAAAAAAAAAAAAAAAAAAAAAACAGAATTTTTGCCTTACATAAAAGGGTTGTCTGCCCTCTTATCCTCTTATGTAAAGTGACATTTCTGAGTTTGGTTACCTTTAAGTTTCCTTTAGACATAGTAGTAAAAATATTTGCTTTATCACTGTTTTCTCTCACCTTTTGGTGATTTGTACAGAATCACATTTTCAATCCTGGTGATAGTCATATATAACCCTGTGCAATATACCAAGGCTATAAAATTTAAAAATGCTATATTGCATATGTTTATTTAGTTTCACTAGAAATTAAGATGTGGCAGTGTAGTAGTCTGTAAAATTTGGTAGATTTAGAAGTGCTGCTATTACTTTATTTACAGAGATTTTATGTATAACAGAATGGTGCATGACATGTTGCATATCTTTTTGGTATACATGTTTTTGTAGCTAAATGCATCCAGTCTACTTCTTTTACTGCCATTTTTGTTACCACTATCTTTTTTCTGTAATCCAGATGCTGCATTAGTCACTCCCTGCATGTGTCTGTTTAATACTGTTAGATCTATATTCCATCAACTGCAAACCTTACCATTATCACAAGGGATCACTCCCCCCTTCCCATCCAAGCCTCTTAACCATTGTTTCCTGTTGCAGGTTTAGAAGCCCTTAGTCTTAAGCTGGGTACACACGTGCAATAGGTGTCGTTGAAAAGGATCTTTCACGATCCTTTCCAATGACTAAGGACTGCAGGATGCATGAAAGAGATCTGTACATACAGCACCGTTCTGCTCTATAGAGAGAGGAGGAGGAGAACGACAGAGCAGCACCCTGCTATGCACTCTTCCCGTTCCCTTGCATTAGGATTGTTCGTCGTCCCTCGTCCGTGGATCAGGACGGTCGTTTGAACGATGGACAACGGGTGCTGTACACACGCCAGATTCTCGTCCGATATGGGCCCTGAGCTGATTATCAGGGGAGAACTATTGGACATGTGTATGTAGCCTTAGTTTCCACTTTATCCCTATTTACCAGATAAGGTAGTAAAAGTAGTTTATAGCATTTAGCCATGTTTTTGCCAAATAAAATTTGTCCATTTGTAACTATAGGCAAACATTTTCCCTCTCTTGAACTTCATTTGAGTTCAACTGGCTGCAGATATTTATTGGTAGTAATGCACACTCCAATTTTAGGCGGTTTTTAGTACATTTACACAGCTATAGATAGCGCAACAGCTAAACTGGTCAAGATAGCCTCTGCTGAACAATTTTTGTTGAAACGTTGGTGGTAAAAATTGGTGGTAAGAGCACTTGCAAAAAAGACTTGTTGGCACACTACTGTGTGTTTAGGTGGCACAATGTTTGGTAGCATGATTTTTGGAACCAAAAATGTGTTTTTTAAAAATCTAAAAACAACTTGATTCAATACTAATACTTTTTCCAATTTGCAGTTTATTGGCAATCCTTCCATACAGGAATGTGGTTTTAAAGTTCTGAGCTCCCTATCAGAATGTTCAGGCGCACTTGAATTGCTTTCAGAGCAGGGAGCTATTGATACTATTTTGCATACCATCCAGATGTACCCAGGAAACCCAGGTGATTACAATAATTATTATTTATATATTTAAAAGTTGATATTGCGTGCTGGTGCTGTTACAATGTGCATTTTTTTATAATTACTACTATTAGTAGTTTACAGTTCTAGGATCTTACCAGTTCACATGAGCCAGTAAGAAACCTATGTAATTGAATTTGTTTCAATCACACTTATTCAATTATAGGTTATTTTATTTAGAACCATCATATAAATTTGGTGAGAATATCGAAAGTCTGTGGCAACATCTGCTGAATTTTTGATTTTTAAATTGTCTGCTGTTTGTCAGTAAATAGTTTCTATGGTCCTAAGTGAATAGTGTTTATTTTCCAGAAATCCAGTGCTTTGGTTTTTATCTCTTGTCATATTTGGTTACAAGGAAAAACTTGTGTATTGCCACAATGCACCTTTTATCAAGCCATCTGGTTTCCACTTTGCAAAGGTATAAAGATGTTGTCAGGATTCAAGAGGAGGTATGGCATCAAACATGTCCTTTCCATGTTGGCTATAGAGCCAGTTTTGACTTTTGTTTTATTACCTAGCTGTTAGTTATCTGTCTAATGACCTAGTTTTCAATATGCTTTTTTTATAACAGCACTTTTCAGTTCATTAGAATCAGAAATCAATATGTTTGTCATTTATGTATAACTTCTACTGCATTTAAATTGAATTATCAGTGGATGAAAAGGGTGCTAATGAATAAAATGGTCAAATAATTATGGAAAAAGGGTAACTGTTGTCCTAAGTAAGACACTAAAATCCTTGTTAGCTTTCTATGTGTAGTCTCATTATACTAATATTCCTGATAATTGTTTTTTTTTTGTTTTGTTTTTTTAATCTGCCTAATTGATTTAGGGATAAAAGTTTAACAGATCATTACTTTTTTTTCAACTTTACAAATTCAGAATAATATACAATATTTTGTTATCTTGTTCTCTTTAGGGATTTCGGACAGCCTTAACATTGATAAAGTTGTCGCACAGCTTTGCAAAGCTTTTGGATTTAGAAGAATTTGAAACTGTGCTTTTTCATCAGATTTCTATGTGCTTGGCAAACAGACGAAGTCAAAAAGTACCCGTCTTGTTTTTTTTGCAGCATTATCTTTATTTTGTTTCTGTTTTTCCCATTATAAGGAATTATTTAAAGTATACATTTATTCAAAAATCTAGCAGTCCCCCTCTTTGACCCCCTAAATATAATTAGCTGTACTCTCACCTTTTAGGTACATATATGCAGCCTCCTAACACTGCTGTTCCTATTCTGTTTGCTGCCTATCTGTAAAAAGTTTGTTTGCCACATCTGTACGCTAATATTCTATAGACTTGAATAGGAAATAAACTACTACAAGAGTAACTGTAATGACAGTACTGCAAGGGCCTACCTGATGTAAAAATGTATTGTTTCCATGCCCCTCCCCATAGAGCATGTGTATTTTACATCTAAAGGAGACTGTTCGATTAGATTGCAGCATGCATAGCTGAGATTTAGTGCATTACATTGTACACGTGTCTGCTGAATTAAAGATTACAGGCTGAATGTATAAAATTAATGAATGAACTGCTAATGCTAAGGAGGTAACCATGCAGTTGGCTAAAGTCTTACTTTGCTTTCATTTTACCTTAAAGGCTTGTCTTTTTAGAAAATGCAGTACACACTAGCTAAATTATTGTCTAGCAACCAACACAGAATGCTGGTACAGTGTACGATGGTGTTATTGAATGAAAAGAAGAGGGAACGCAAAATATAATTAGAATTTACCTTAAATGCTTACTAGAAAAAACCTTAGCAAAATGGTACTACTCTGCATCGTTGACTCTCTTTTAACCTATTGTTTTTCATTTTGCTTTATACTATGTAATTTTCTAATATTTAGTTTCAGACTCTGTGTTATCAGTGTTTTGCTGAAATGACATTGGATGAAGACTTAAAAAACAATTTGCTGGTAAAGGCATGTGCTGAAAATCATATAGCCATAGTGGAAAGCTTGCTTTTGTTGGGGGCGGATGTCAATAAAAAGACAAAGCATACATCGCTGATCATTCAGGTATTCAGGTTGATTTGGTGTTTATTAGTTACCTTGGGGATTAAAGATCATTAATCTTTCAAGTCTGAGAGTGCACATCTCCATGCCCATGAGTTCACTTTAGGCAATTCAGAAAACCTGTAAAAAGTCATTTGGGGCAATTAACCTTGAATAAAAAATACAATCAACAAAGATTTGACTGAGTGTTGCATATATAATTTGAAGCAGCAGACCATAGAAACTTTACAAGGTATATTTAATTACCCATCTGCTCAACTAAACACCTAAACAAAACCAGGTATTTGTATTTTATTTATGCACTGTTGGACTGTTTTACCGAATAAGCCTATCTACTATATAAAGCTAAGTTCAGTTACCTGTACTAATTAAAAAGATTTGTCTTCCTACGTTCCTGGATTCAATACAATTCTGTTTGGTTGATTTGTTTTTTAGGCAATCTTTGCTACCTCTAGAGCTTTTTTTTGAAGCAGACAATCTGGCATTCTTGGCAAGTTCAAGGAGCAGCTATGTGATAAATGCTAACTTGCAGAACTGATTGAAGTATATTTTTTCTTGTATATACAAAATATCACTAATGTAATGAATCCAAATAAACCGAAGGTGTTTTTTTAAAGGCTGTATATACCCTACCTTTTTACAGGTTGACGTATTTTGTACTTGAGTTGGGTACAATGGGTCATTTGTGCTTAAATGGTCTTTTGTGTGTTAATATTGCCCCTCAGTGCAGTGTAACAAACTTATGTCACTGATAACAAGAATTTCATACACACTTTATTTTAGGACACAGGGTCACAGAGACCCAAGTATAAAGCAAAAAAATGGTATTTCAGGAAGGGAGCAATCTTGGTTTTTACTTAAGTATACATATTTTAGTTTATGCTCACTTGTTTTAGAAGGGTAACTAAACTTTAAGAGCTATTTTTTAATACTATCACCCAGGATTCACAAACACTAGAAAAATGTAAAAACATTTTTTTCTAAATCTGGCGCTTCAAAGCGTTTTAAAATAACATGCTAAAAATAACTGAATACTTACTGACTATAACCAGTTTTTGAGAGGTGACTGGTGTATATTGGAGGAAACATAGTTATAATGGTTCATCATGAGTGGTGATAGAGAAAAATAATTATGCAGGCCTGCAAGGTGTTAAAAGGTCATTATGCATTTTTATTTTTGATGGGGAAATATTATTTATATTTACAAACCTTTTTTTCATATTTTTGTCTTATTAGGCTTGTGAAAAGGGTACAAATTCTAAATTGGTGGAACTTTTGTTAAATCATGGAGTACGTGAGCAAGATGCACAGAAAGCTCTTCAAATCAGCATTAATAAGTGCAATAATGAGATTATAAGCTTGCTGTTAAACAAACTTGGCTTAGATGTTGCCAATAACAGTATTTGTCTGGGAGGTTTTCATATGGGAAAAATTGAACCTTCATGGCTTCATCCACTGTTCTTGGAAAAACAGCCGACACTCAAACAGACCTCTGTAGATACAGAAGGGAAACAAGGTATGTTTCTTGGTAAGGTATTCTTGTTTAATAACACTGGGGTCTATTTATAAAGCAGTGAATCTGATATGCACTGAAACATTCCCTGGTGGATAATCTTTCAGGTCAATGGATTTCAATGACCGTAATGGATTTTACACCAGGAGATGAAAGTCAGATTCACTGCTTTAGAAATAGACACCACTGTTATTGTGGAGGTATTAGGGGAGGCAGTTGAGTGAAGAAACATGGGAAACAATTGTTTTGCTTTATGTTACTGGTTAGTTTTCAACAAGAGATTTTGTGAGATTAAGTGAGGTTTCGATTTTAGGTTAATTGGCCTAATGGAAACAGGTCTTACTTTTTTTATTTAATTTATACACACACATATATATATATATATATATATATGTGTGTGTGTGTGTGTGTTTTTGTATATACATAACATCTGCACACTTCCTAGACCATTGGTATATTTCTGCTATGGGTCTATTTATTTGGCAATGACTGTATAATCTCATACAATAAAAATAAAGTCATACATGTGTTTTTTTTTTGTTTTATGTTTTTTATTAAATCCAAAATGCAATGGATCACATTATTTTTCTACTTTGACAGTGTTTGTTTAAAAAAAAAAAAACGTTTGCTACTGTTGATAAAAGTATACATTTTATTCTATATTTGTCCTGTTACACTAAAACTATGATTCTGTTACAAAGTTATTTACAAATTACATAAAGACTGTTTTCAATGTTTTTTTTCAGGAGTTTTTTGTTTTAGTCTTGTGATCTTGTGTGATATAGGGGGTGTTGATAGCCATACTGTGATTAGATAAATGCCTAAGTTTAGTAATCTTGCCTGAATAGAGAGGGCCATTTAGAGACTAAAACCTGTTCATTGGAATTTTGCTGCAGGCATTTTCACACTTTTAGTTTTCCTAACCCTGAATGTAAAAAAAATGCAGCATCATATACATTTTACTCAGCTCCTTCCTTTCTTGCTCCCACAAGAAGACTATGCCAAGACCTGCATTATGGGCATCCTAAGTAGCTACTGCCTCTGTAGCAGCTTGGACTTGAGAGATGCACACTAGGGAGGGTTACCAGCAGGGGCACAGGTATTAAGCTAGTCAGTCAAGACATGTGGTCCTGGAAAGTTCACTGCTTTTGAAGGAAGGTTTATAGGGTGTCCTCCTGAATCCCGCCTTCTAGCTCTGGCAGAGTAAATTTATCTTCAGCACTTGTGATGTTGTCACAAGAGCAAAGGAGAAATTTCCTACATCTAGGGAAGAGTATTATACCCTGTATATATGAGGGGAATGGACTAAATGTACTAAATTTACTTAACATGTATTATCATTCATAAATGTTGTTTAACATTCATTCAATGTTTAGGTCATATTGTCCTGTACTTTTTTTTTTTTAGATTTGGGGCCAGTTTTGGCAAGAAAAGTTTTACGGTATTATGGCTGCACATCGTCTGATATGAGTTCTGTAGATGATTTGCTTGATAAAAGTGATGATTCATTCCCTCATGATGGTTTTGAAGATGTATTCACATGCAGTGATGACATAGACAGTTCAGGTAGTACAGTAGAAAATATTTTGAAATTTATTTTCCTAACTTTGGATAAAGTTTTAGAATTACTGTTGTATTTTGTGGGGTTGTTTTACATTATACAAAAAAAAATCGTTTTAATAGGAATTTTCTTCCCAAAGGTATGGAGTAGGATGATGTGGAATAAAAAAGAAATGTTAAGCTAGCTATTTATTTTGCAGTTAGTGGTCGTTAGATTTCTCTTGTGGATATGTTGTCAAGGTCAAATGAGCTATAGCTCGAACATTAATAACATAGCCAGTTGTCTGCATTTTGTGTGGGTTCTCAGGAAGATTCTCACAAGATTTCTCAAAAACTTCACATAATTGGTTTTAGTCCTTTTGCCATTCATCACTACCCGCATATCTATTTGGTCTGGTGTTTTCAGTATTGTAGTATATAATTTTTTAATGTCCCAGTTTTCATTATGTAAGGTGATTTTTATCAACGATACTTAAATTGTTTGGGATTATATGTTTTGCCAACACTTTGTAGAATCATTTTGTTCTAGGAAGTGATTAGTTCTTATTTTTTACTGTTTGGTTTCTTTTATAGGTAGCGATGGAATGTTTCCAGTGAAAAAGTCCCACTCATTTGTTAGTCTTGACATTCACAAGGAAAACTCAAAGCTTAATCACATAACATCAGGGCAAAGACAGACTAACTCATTGGTATGCTATTTTATATTTTTTGGTTTACCCGCCCTATTTTTTATTTAAAATACAATAAACTATGTTTATAGTACACTGAAAAAAAGCTTTGTATTCCAGGTAATGTATGCATTATTACAGTGCTATATGACAACACAGTATTGTTAAATCTGAATAGTTTTTTTTTTTTTAAGGCAGTGTTTTATACCTTTTTTAATAGTTTTCTTTCTGTACATTGTAAGCTTTTAGCAGGGCAGCCTTGGATTATCGTAGTTACATTTTTGCAGCTGATCCATAGTCAAAAGATGACTATGTATCTATGATCCTTGGTTACTTCTGTAATTTAACAAGTTGATAAAAATTTTGAATAAAACCTAATAACTGACTGAACAGATTTACCATCAATGTTTCTGTGACATAACAAATCAATTTAGTTTTGAAGTGACTTGCTATGTTGTATGGAATGGGGCAGGTTTCAAGCCCATGTTTTTCATGTGAAAGTTCCCATGAAGAGGTTTTTTTAAAAATCTGAAGTTGTGTGGTGAGATTCTTGTCTATCCTATTGTTCTAATTCTGAGTTCTGCTGTGTTCTAGACACTGACTCAGCAAATTGAACAGTTAAACACATGCATAGTAAATATTTTGTTTTACAGAAATATTGCAAGACCCGGATTTATGGCACCTAGAAATATTTATAGCTCAAGGTATTATTGATTGAAACACTATCACCATGGTGTTGTTTTTAGCTCAAAAAATGTCATGTTATCTTTTACAGGGAGCCTGTGGAGATGAATCTGTTATACGTCGCAGAAAAGATTGTGTTAGCCTTGATTATCCAAGTAGGTGGTTGTGCATATTATATATACAATTTTACATCCATGCATGTACGTATGTAATAAACATACGTATATGATTATACCTCTGTGACTCCAAATTGCATATAGTGATAAAAAAATGAAGGTTGATGGTGTAATGAATGGGAGTTATCTTGGGCTATAGAAAAAACTTTTGTGTTATGGAAAATTTGTGCTCAAATGAATATATTCTACTGCATAGACCATGTTATTTGAGTGCACTCTGTGTGCACAAGTTGTGTATTTTAGTGTGTTGCTTTCTTGCATATTTGTTTAAATATTTTTTCATTAGTTAATTGCATTCATTTAACTGACATAAGCAAGAATCCAGAATTTTGATTTATTATTATTGGTAAAAGATGAATTAATATTAGCACTGGTAAGGACCTTACTTTCAAGGAGGCTGTTCTTTTTAAGGATTTAGTGATGTTGTGACTTATTGTTATTTTAAATAGATGTATTTGTTTTTACATTAGTCTGCTGGGTTCACTTTCTTACAGGTTTAGCGCTGAGGTTTCCTATGCACATGAAGCGAACTGATAGCTCCTCTTCGCTGACAGAAAAAGAGTACATTCGATCTCTAGATCTGTCTGCAAATGACCTAAAGAACATAGAATTAATAAACAAAAAGTCTCTTCTTGCAAATCACTTGGAACGTCTTGAGAAAATTGAGCTTCAGCAGAACAATTTAATGTCCTTACCAAAGTCTCTTTGTGAGGTAAAAAAATGTACAAAACAAGTTATAATTATTCTAATTACCAAAAACATATTTTGTACACATATTTTGTTTTGAAATATTGTACCTGTTGCGACTTACATACAAATTCTGCTTAAGAACCTACAGTCCCTATCTCATATGTAACCCGGGGACTACCTGTATCCTAAGTGTTGTAAATTGTCAACAGCTAACATTGTTGCAGTATCGTTGCTAATTTTATATCTCAGGTACAGCTTAAAACCTCTTGCTCTAATGCAAGTTTATTTTGTAAGTTGGAGAACTTCTAACATTACCTATACATTAGAACACCTAGTCATTACCTATACATTAGAATGTCCTGAATTTGGAGCTCCTAATGCACTTCTACCATTCCTAATGCTCAGCCACTATTGGTTGTGTGCTCTAATGTTCTGGTGTCAGTCTACAGCATTATAGATGGTGCATACACACTTCAATGACTCTTGGTATGCATTCAGTATTTTATCCAAATGAGAGTGCAATACCCTTTAAATTATTAAATAGTGCTGCAAGAACCTAAAGACTGAATTGGGTCTTTAAGGTCTCATTGTGAAATAATCTTATCTGATAGGATTTGAGATTGATAACCCAGTCTTTGTTAGTAATAGTTATATGACGGAGGCAAAAAATTTCAGGCTGGTCATAAAAGTTTTTTATTTTTTTTTATGCATTCGAATACTTAAGTGGATTCAAATTTGAGAAACCAAGTCTTTTTCTTACTATCAATAGTAAGGTTGCTTGTAGTCTAGGTCTAAAATGACTTGCCTGTTATCTTTACCCATCCATTAGTAATTAAAATGAGGCGATTAACAGGCTGTTCCTGAGTTCTGCCAAGTCTTCCTACATGAAATGCTTTGTACTATTGCTTCATCTATTGTAATTCATACTTCCAGCTCTTGAAATGTTGTATGTATTGTATGTGTTGTATGTATGTTTGCACAGTGACCACAGGCTTGTTGATTTATTTTCTGACCCCAAAGATTAGGCAAACTTTTACAGAGAAAATGTAATAAACTCACGGCTCACATGTAATCCATTTCCAACACCTTAGGTATTTGCTGCCTCACTGCTCATTCCAGCTATTTATATGGCTTCCAGATGAAGGCTGCTTTTAAATGAAGCATCTGTAGAAAGGCTAGCTGATGGCAGCTTTGCCCCTTTAACCCTTGCTACCTCAAGCTGCAAGCACTTATCTACTGAATGAATGAGATGCTATTTCTGCTCACAAATGCAAGGGTTAGAATGGCAGAGTTGCCGCCATCTAGTTGTTTTGCAGATGCCCCATGTAAATGCAGCTTAAAGAACAATCACAGAGTTTTGACTCTGCAGTAAATTTTTTTGTAAATAGCACAGAATGTACACTGACTATCTCAGTTGTTCCTTGAACTTGTACAACATTTGGTTCACCTTTAAGGTGAAAACTATTGTTCCACAACAAAAAGTTGTGAGCAGGCAGTATTTTTATTACAGAAAGGACAGACTACGTTCCTTTTGCAAAAAAACATACTGTTTGTAATATTTTTCTTTAAGCACTTTAAGCTATGTATGTTGGATATCCTGGTATCACATTGGGCTGGCAAGAATGAATGAACTCCCCTGACCATGTGTTTCCTTATTTTGGCATGGCCAATCAAGTAGGGTAAAAATTCGACACCCAAAAAAAGACTGCAGTCAGTCAGGGGAGTATTTTTTTTTTTTTTAATGATAAGCCTGTCTGGTAGCATTTTTTAAATAATATTTAAAAGGTTTGTACCTATTTTAAGCACATTAGGCCAAAAACGATTGCAGTCTTCCTAACTAGGTAAAATTAATTATATTATGTGGCAGTTTCGAATATTGTAGTTACTTTTTTGTTTAAATCCTAAATCACTTGCACATTATGAACTGAGGAATAATCCTTGAGTAAAGTCATTTTGTTTTTTCATGTTGTGATAACATTTTTGCAATGTTTTTGTTTTAGATGTAATAATCATTATAAGTAAATTTTGAAAAATGTTTAAACCTAGGCTTTAAAGTCTTTGACCTACTTGGACTTGCGTGGTAATGGCTTCAAATCCTTCCCTACTTGTATTTTGGAGATGACCAGTATTGTATTTATTGACATATCAAGAAATGAAATTGGACCTTCCCTTGATTTGAACACAAGTGCTATTTGTCTGACATTAAAGCATCTTAACCTTTCATACAACCAGCTGCAAAGTTTTCCTGATTGTATTGGAAATGTTACTCAAAGACTTGAAGAGTTATTTCTTGAAGGGTAAGAGTTTAAAGTAGTTTAATTTTTGAATTGGAAAACTGTACTACTGTACAGGTTAACCACCAACACCAAACTTAGTTTATCTTCACTTTTGTTGAAAAACAAAAACACAAATAACAATCCCTTCTGGGTAAAGTCCATTGTTAGGGTTCATCAAACATTATTGCAGATTCCAATTTTTTTTTTCTGTCTTAAAAAAATAGCTGTTTCTTGCCATGTCCTTTGCAAACTGTTCTGGACAGGAGATCTAGTTCAATATAACCACCTGATGCACTTGGAATATTCTGGCAAAGAAAGTGTTAATCCTTAGGATATATCTCTACAAAACCCATATATTTGTATTACATGGGGTGCCTAAAATTTAGCTAAGTGCAGACTTTTAAATAAGTCAGTGAGCTAATCACACAAGCAGGAAAAAAACTTTTCTTTCTCCAGGTATTATTTTTGCATTCAATTGTTTTACATTATTTTAGAAAATCACTGTATCTACAGATAAAATGAAAAATACATTTTTAAAAACTTTAAATCATGGATCACAAACATGTAATTTTGTCTGCTATAACCATTTTAAAGTTGATATTAGTGTCCTGAAAATGTGTGCCCATAGCAGACCTTCATCTTTGGCTTTGTTTTTTTTTTTTCTGGAGCAATGTATTACTTTTTTTTCTATTTATTTTTATTTTTTAAGTGATATATCTTTTTTTTTTTTTTTTTTAAACAGAAACTGTATTTCCGAAATCTGTACAGCAGTGAGCTTACCTGAGCTACAGACTTTGAATTTGAGTAAAAACATGATATCTACACTTTCTTCTGATTTTCTCTCTAACTGTACAAAGCTAGAAGTGTTTTCTGCTATGACAAACCAACTAGGTAATGATGATTATTTTTTGTTATTTGTAATTTTTTAGTGCTTAGAAATTACCGAAGTGAAGGTAGGCCCTACATTAGCCCTTCAAAGGGTGTAGTTCTTTTACAGCCTCATTATTGATGCATTAATTGGAGGTTACATGCTGAATGCCACAGAAACAGTTAAACACAATATTATTAGTGTAATCCATATATATAAAGCACTAACATATTACACAGCAATGTACAATAAATAAGGGCACATGATATACCTTTGTATATGATGAGTACAACTAATGAAATGAGTGGAGAGGAGGGCCCCCCCAGTCAAATTTTCGATTTTTTCCAAAGGCAGAATTTCTGTCTATCCATTTTTCAGATTTTCATAGTCCCACCATACAGCAGATCTAGCATGGTGACCTAACTGCTCTGCTGCAACTCAGCTGTCCCCAGGAACTGCCCCTCCCTCTGTCTCTGCTGCTTTACATGAATTTACAGAAGGCTGAAATAAAGTCTTTTTCGGTAGTAAAACTAGCATTCATTAGTGTTTATCTGCCTGAAGATCCTCATTAAATATATATGCGCATATATTCTCATATTAGGCTTTTAAAATGTATATGCACACTCCATTTCCAGAAAAGTTTAAGAGACTTTTTCGTGTGCAGCAGAAAATTCTTTGTTATGAACCTCTCTTTTGATTTAAATTTTATTTATTACAGTTTGATATTGGATGGATTTTCAAGATTTAATTTGATTTAATCTTAAATTTAGCATGTGTTCTGTAACTCTTGTTGGCCATTTTATAGCTTTCTAAGCTAGTCCCCATTTATGTGTTAAAAATGGTCTCCTTTCTGCATCAAATGGGCCGTATACAAGAATAAGGGGGGATCGAGAAGCTTGTTTTTTCTACATTACAACAAAAACAACTTATAAGAGACCAGTGTTCAGGAATCAGATTTTTTGTACTATTTGTTTTTCCCATGCTCTAGAAAAGCAGAAGAGTGATGGCAGGAAAAGACCAAGTGGTCCACTGCATCTGTCCATCTAAATATGGATGTACATGAATTTTTTTTAAACATATTTAAAATCCCTGACAACACTACCCATGCTGGAAATTTGTAACTGTAAAGTATTTTCTAAGATTTTACAGTTTTCAACGTTTCAAGAGTTTGACATGTCCCTGTGCTTTGAATGAACCTTTGACCTGTTACATCTTTTTGAGATCATTATGTGAAACTGTATCAAATGCTTTGCTGCATTTGTGTATGAAGTGATGTTTTGTGTACTCTCATAACCTAATTTTTACTCATACCTTGTATGTTTTTTTCAGGAATATTGCCCTGTATGCCTTCAAAATTAGCTACATTAAGATTATCTCACAATAATTTTACAGTTGTACCCAAAGAAATTCTTCACCTTTCACAGTAAGTTCACATTTTTAAAATTGAACAATAAGCCAAATAACATTTTTTGTATCAAGTAATACGTTTTTAAATGTAAAAAATTTAAATGCCAATATGCTCTAAAATTAAAGGCAGGGCAGTACAACTCTAGTCTCGAAGGGCTACATACAGGCCAGGATTTCCATATCAAAAGAATCATAATTTAATGCTTTAAAAACCAAAAAGCTTTGAAAAATATGAAAAAAGTTTGAAGTTTCTGGCCCTTGAAAACCGGGGTTGGGCAGCCCTGAATTATACCAAGGTATTCAAAAAAGTGTATGCAGAATCATCTGCCTTATTTTTTCATGATAAGGTTACAGTATCTGCATTTTTCTGTTTTGGAGAATGCTATGATCACAAGGAAATGTTTTTGTACAGAAAAAACATTTGTCATGCTGTTCTCTAGTAAGAGCTGTGTGTTATGCGGCTTTTTTATGAAAAAGGTATTGTGACAAGAACACAGAACCCCAAGCACAAGGTGGCCTGACTTTGGTGCACCTTCTTAATGAGCCTTCCTAATCTTTCTGAAATGTTGAAATTTTGTGTTTTTTTTTTTTTTTTTACTGTTAAAACTTGGTTAGATTTGTTGTGATATACATCCTTTGCATGTTATAAATGCCAATTAACATGTTTTTAAAAATTTTAATTGAAGCTTACGAACAGTGGATTTGAGTAACAATTATATTGAGACTCTACCAGGCCCATTAGAATGGTCTTCATTAAATTTACGGGAAGTCATCTTGAACTACAATCAGATTTCCATCTTGAATCTGGACTTGCACAAGGATCCAGGCAGATGGTCAAGGCTGGAGAAACTGCAGCTGTCTCACAATAAAATTAAAGAGGTAAACTGTGTCATGAATGGATGTCTTGTTTAATTATTTAGGCTCTCTTTGTTTATTATATATCATTCTCTTCCAGATCCCCCCTGATGTTGGATTTCTTATAAACATCACATGCTTTGACATAAGCCACAATCCAGACTTAAGGTCATTTCCAGATGAAATGGGAAAGCTTACTAAAGTTTGGGATCTTCCTCTAGACGGCCTAAATCTAGACTTTGACTTAAAACGTATAGGCTGCAAGGCCAAAGACCTAATTAGGTATGTTTTTTCCCATGTTCAGATTTCATTTTTATAGAAATATATCAGATATTCAGTATTTTTTTAGAAGCCTTAAAGTGGACATTTTGGGAGTGATTTATTAAAGCTCCCCAGAGCTGGAGAGGATATACTTTCATCAGTGAAGCCGGTGATCAAGCAAAGCTGGAATGGATTTCCTCAAAGTAATTTGCTATTTGTTAGCAAATGTTTTCAATCCTGGACCAAGTTAGATCTGGGATACCCATTATGTTTTTATAAATAAGTGTCACTATTTTTCTTCCGCATAGCAGCAAGAAAATAATTGTAAGCTGCAAAGTCTACTGTTACTAAAAGACTGATAAAACAGATACGATTACAGCTTTTGTGTACCTTAAGTTAAACGATTACAGTCTCTTTCAGTAAATAAGGCAGTCACTGACTGATTACTTGTTAATTTATATATTATTTTATGATATATAATTACCCCTTATTATCTTATGGTATAGGTGGCCAATCAACCTCTTTTTAAAATGCAGAGCTGTGTTCCTGTGTCTTACTGCTAGACAAACATTTATTATGCATTGTATTTTTACACTCTCTTTAAGATTTCTTCAGCAGCGCCTAAAGAAAGCAGTACCTTACAATCGTATGAAACTGTTGATCATGGGAAACACAGGACGTGGCAAAACAACTCTAGTGCAGCAACTAATGAAAGACAAACGCCCATCGAAAGGATCAGAAAAATCCACTATTGGAATAGATGTAAAGGACTGGCCAATTCTCATCAGAGGGAAAGTAAAAAAGGAAATCACACTGAATGTCTGGGACTTTGCAGGTTTCAGTCATATACATAATTAATACATATAATTTTTTTATATAAGTTTCTGACCATGATATTTTACTGTCATTGTGCATGCAGCATCAACTGGCCACCATGGGCAACAATTGGCAACAGGTTATGAGATCTTGCAGGTTTTGGGTGCAGAACTATACTTTGATGGAGCCATTATGTGGCCTTGTTTTTGGTTTTGCAAACTGTTGTGGTAGTTTTGTTTACAATCTAAGAACTAAAGTTCTGTACATGTGTTTGGTCAGCCAAGCTTAGGTCCTGTTACCAATCAAAGAAGATCCAAAAATTATATACGTACCTAGTTCTCCCCAGAAGATTTTAGCCAGTTGCTCCGCCCAGCTGCCACGCATCCCCCGCCCACCACTTATCCGCGATTCTAATTCTCTGAACGGATCTCAAAAACTTCTGTAAATACAACATTGGGATTGCTGTTCAAAAGAAAGTACACCTAGATGTCCTAAATTGCAAATGCAAATTGGGGACCACCAGGGCCACTTATATAGCAAGGGGCATTGGGGTGGGGCCCCTAAATGTATATCATGATCACTTTAGCATCATTAGCATGATTAGAACATAAACTCTGCCCACTTAAACGAAATGGGGTTCGAAATGGGGTGTAATTATACCATGGTGATGAAGGTTTGGGTGTGTTTGCCACAAGTGTTCCCTACTTTCATCTTTATTTTTGTTTCCCTGCACCTCTTCATTCTAGAGAAATTAAGGTTCAAGGTAGAGAAGCAGACAGGGTAGCATAGTATGACAAATAAAGTTTCGTGAAAGATATGTATAAATAAGGGGCCCCACCCCAGTGTTTCTTACTTATATAATTGGTCCTGGGGGTCTACAATTTGCATTTTCAGATTTGGGCTCTTAGACGTACTCTTTTGAAACAGAAACCCCAATGTTCAATTTTCACAAGTTTTAAACTTGTGACCCCTATTTTTTGAAAGTTGTTTAAAGAAATTGGTTACTAGTAGCTATGGGTCTCCTTTGTACCCTGAGAATTTAAGTCATTACAGTGAGTGGTAAGGCTGCAGCATATGAGATTGTTTTCTAATAGAATATGGCCAGTGATGAGAGGGAGGCAGTGGCTGTCCTGTCCCCATCTGGTATTACTATTAAAGAACCTTTTTAACATTATATAGTAGGAGTAAAGAGTAAGAAAATTTCCCTTTTTATATAAGGAAAAAAAAAATGTTTGCTTCCTGAGATATTTGTGTCAGATATCCCCTAGAGGCTGTGGGCTGCTCATTCTGCGCATGAATCTTCAGAGGCTTTCCTATAATCAATCTCATACATGTGCAGTGCAAGGCAGCGCTGGACGTAAAAGAGAGCATCAGAAAACAGAGGAGAGATAAGCCAGCGTGGGACTTGCTGGGCTCGTTTTGTGAACAGATCAAGTGAAAAAAAAATGTTTTCACAAATGTTCACTTTATCTTATTATAGCCTCAGGAGCACTTCTAAGGTTAGGCTGAATTCACACTGGCAGTAAGATTGTATTTGCTGCATTTACCCCTTCTTCATGCCAGGAACCACTGCTGCCTAAAAATACTGCTAGGCCTGAAAAAGCCCGGCATTTACCGCCTGTTATCAATCCCAGGTGCCCGGAGTTGCCAGTGGTTACTTAGGGAACAGTAAACAGTTTTCTGCTGCTAATGTGACCCAAGCCTTACTTGTTACACCACATTTTTCACACTACTACAAGGGATTACACTCCTAAAACTTAAAAACCTAAAAACTAAAACTAGAACTCTAGGAAGTTGGGTCACATCACACAGCACTGGCCAAATACTTTTACCAAATACTTTTTACCAACCAAATACCAACCGGCTGAAATATTTTCTGGGGAGAACACTGAAGTATATTGTCAGACTGAACAGGACTCCGTCTTGTCAACACCCTATTTGGTTCTTTTGTTGTTTAATATGTTATTAATATTAGCATGGGCAGACTTGGTCTGATACATTGTAATATTAACTTTTGTAGTACTTAACAATTGATCACCACCTGCTTTCTGTAAATTACATGATGCTGGTAAATGTAAACTAGCATCTATTGTTGTTCTTACTTTGGGTGTCACATGGTCACATCTGGTTGAACTTCCCTTAAACTGAATTTAGAGAAGGGAGGAAATGAGCTGTAGTGCAGTGTACAATCACATTTGGCCCAAAAAACAGGTATTTTGGCCACCACTTTGCTTTGGTCTTTACTTATCAACCTGAATACTATTAGAATTTGCCTTGCTTAAGTTCGGGTTTAATTAGGCTTTATTCGCTTTCCAAATGCTGGAATTTGCTATATGTGTTTATTTAGATTTTATTATGTTGATATTGAACTTCACTACAGTATGTACCAAATGTTGCTATGTAGTATATGTTATTTAGATATATTATATACAGTGCAAAAATATGATTAAGAGGGGTTTAAAGTAGCATCATTAGACTTTACATTTATCATTATCATTATGAATGATTCAATTATAAATGCAATTTTTCTTATTATTTCAACCAAATTCATTTCCTGTAGCACATTTCGATGTACTATCTCCGAAAGAATCTAATTAGGTTTGTGGTTCTACCTAATAAAACTTAGGGTGCTGTATTTCAGTAGTAGTGTTAATTTAGAAACAATGTGCCCCTTATAAAAAATTTCACCATGCAAACTAAGCATGTTAAAAAATGTTCTGCAACATTTTGGTACTGTTTTTTTTTTCTTTTTGCTTTTTAATGGTTTTATTATGTTTATATATATATATATATATATATATATATATATATATATATATATATGATATACTTTAATGTTTCTCTGTTTGCGTTTGTTACAGGTCAAGAAGAGTTTTACAGTACTCACCCACATTTTATGACTCCACGTGCTTTATATATTGTGGTTTATGATCTCAGTAAAGGAGCATCAGAAGTTGATGCTATAAAACCATGGCTTTTTAACATAAAGGTAAGTCTTGTTATATATTAATGTAAAATTAGTAAGTAAAAAGCACTATGTTTATTTGGCTACAGCAAGCAGAAGGATCTTTTTGTCCATTGTGGAAAAAAATTAAATAAAAAAAGAAAGTTTCACTACTGCCAATTTTTTTTTTGTTCTCAGTAAGCTTTGTTACCTTGGAGGTGTTTAGTCATGGAAACCTTCATGATTAAACCAACCACCTAGGGTGAATCACATTTTTGAATATAGTAAAAACTGCTATGAACCCCATTTTCAAAATTAATGTATACAAGTGATGATTTTGAAATGGAGGAATAATAAAAACTTTGTGTGTCAAAAGGTAAAAAGCAACACAAAACTGTGGAACAAACTACCATAGGAAAAAACATGTCGTAGAAATATACAGGTACATACAGCAGTATATTATACAAATTTTATGGGTCAGTGTCTGTTGAAAGTTTACTGTGATATGAAAAATGCAAATACCTTTGCTCATGGTATAATGTTTTGAAAGTATGTTAATAGAGAAAGAAAAATAAAGATAGAAAAGCAAAAGATTAACATGGAGATGCTCTGCATTACCATGGAGATCCTTTTTGCAGTATGTCGAGGATCTTACTTGTAGAGAAATTGAAGGTTCATTTCAGCTAATATTCTGGACAAGTGCCATGAGGAATCATTCAATTATTCACTTAAACATTTGAACGTTATTACTACACAGACATTTTATGAAATATAGAGACATAATTTACTGTATACTTGGAACAACGTATTACTTGACTGCCCCAGAGTCCCAAAATGCCTTACTGCAGAAAAATAAAGGTATTCCAAGGCCTCCAATAATTTGCCCTAATAACAATCTTTTGCAAAACCTTTCTAGCAAGAAAAACTGTATTAGACAAACTAAACATTTGCATATAAGCACCTAAAATTGTAATGCAGTGATTAGTAAAACATTTAGTTTTCTAAATTTCTGGCCAAATTAATATTTTTTTAAACGTTAAAACATCTCAATGCAATTCTGTGCACAAAGACATTCACATGCCCCTAATTTTTTTGTATTCCCTGTGTGGCTTAATGTATACCTAAAGTTCCACTTTAACCTCCCTGGCGGTAAGATTATTTTGTATTTTTAAATGTCAAATCGGTACATTTGACATTTAAGTCCTAATAAATACAAATAAATTCTAATTTTAAATTTCCTGCTGGTCCCTCCCCCCTGCACGCAACCCATCAGCATTCCCTGGCTTTGCGTCTCCAACGTTCATACCCCGGGATGCAAGGCCAGGGGACGCAGATGACGAGCATCGCCAATGGGTCGCCACTGTCGGACGGACATCACCAAATAGACACAGATGTCGGGCCGGCACCTTGCAATGGAACGTGAACAGGTGATAATACAGAGGGTTAATAGGAGACTTTGTATTTAGTCTTTTTAACTAGGGGCTTTAATTAGTGTTTCTGAATTTCTAGGAAGTTAATTTTGTGTAGCTTTTTAGCAACCTTGCACTCTTCCCCTGGGAGCATTGCATTCAAAATACTTTTGGCTCAGTTGCAAAGCAAAAAATGGTTCTGTTTATAGGAGGACATTCTAAAAAGCTGGAAAATCTGCATTTTCTAAAACAAGCATATATAACCAGTGGAGGCAGTGGATATCATTTAGGAATTTGGATAAGGCCTAATAAATACAAGCTCCTCATTTTTCATGATCAGTGTTATATTTTAATGATGTTCATAATTGGGTACCTTTTGCAGTCTGTGGTCACCACTTTTGCTGAATTTTGCTAGTTAAACTTATACACAATTTTTCTTCCACTAATAATGTTTTGATCTGTCTTGTTTAAGCATGTATGAGTGATTTTGACATTTTATTAAACATTCTTTGTAATTGCCTGCAGGCTCGTGCTTCATCCTCTCCTGTTATTCTTGTGGGGACACACCTGGATGTCTCAGATGAAAAACAGCGAAAAGCCTGCATAAACAAAATAAAAATGGAACTATGTAACCAACGCGAACTTCCATGCGTTCAGGATTATCACTTTGTGGATGCCACTGAAGAGTCTGATGCTTTGGTGAAGCTTAGAAAGTCCATCATCAAAGAATGTTTGAATTTCAAAGTAATAATGTCTCCAAAAATTTGTCAGATATAAAACACAAATTAATGCAGTTATGCGTTCAAATCCAGTAAATTAAAGCGATAATTGTATAAAGTAAAATACAAGTAGTGTGAGGATTTTATTTTATTTGCAGGCTTATTTTATTCAGATTTTTAAATATCCTAGACTTATTATACTGTGATACTGACCCTGCCAGGGGTTTAAAGTCACAATATTAGTATGCTGTGAATAAGGTAGCAGCGCACATACCTGTCTGTCAGTCTGTTTGCTGACATTTCATTATGTAGCAGAGTTTCCAGAAGCAGATCTATCCCACACTTCTGGGATTTGGGGGGAGCATATCACATGGTAATCTCTGTGGTTCCTCCCAATCACCCCCAAGTCACTTCTTTGACCTGATGGAGAACTACAAATAGGCAGAAGGAACCACAGTGGTTACCTGGGAGACACATTTTCTTTCATTCCAAAACTTCAAATAGGAAGATTATCAGGAGCCCTGCTACAGAGTGAATTTTTAGTTAAAGTGCTAATGAATTGATGCATTTAATGCTTCTTCTTTTTAATTTGAGGTTCTTGTAGTATTGTTAACCCCCAAAGTCAGAGTCACTTCAAACATCTTCAAAGCCTCATTGTAGGTGTTTTAGGACCTCATATTAGCCGATCATAAAATGGTAATGTGATATTCCTATTGTTTTGATGACCCATAGATTATGCATTGTTTAGACTACCTGTATCATAGGTGAAATCAGTTCATCCTCTTCTAATGGGCTTATTATTGTACCAGAAATGCTTTTTCTAGTTTGGTTCATAGAAAGAATCATTGAAATTTTAATATGTCGGTTTAACTGCTGAAGTAATTGAGAAGTCAGGTTTGGCTATTTTGTGGTCATACTTCTGCTTATTCATATATATTGGTTTTGTAAAGTTAAAAAAAAAAACATTTCAGCATTATGATAATTTATAATACTCCGTACCTGATCAATTTTATTAGCAGTAGTTTTTCGATTTATTCTTTTATTATTTTTGTGCAGATCAGAGACCAGGCAGTTCTAGGACAGCTTATTCCAGACAGTTATCTTGAGCTTGAGAAAAGAATTCTTATTGAACGAAGGAATGCCCCTGCTGAATTCCCTGTAGTCAACCAAAAGAGGATGTTGGAAATTGTGGAGGAAAACCAGTTACATTTGGATGAAAATGAACTTCCACATGCAGTTCATTTTCTAAATGAGTCTGGTAATGTACTTTTAATCTAATAGTTTTCTCTACAGACTATAGAAATTGAACATTTAGGCAGTAAACACAGCCTGATGGTAATAGAATTTCAATATACCATAGGCCTTTCTAGTATACTTGTCTATGTACTTTCTGATCTAAAAATTATTTCTCTTTCTACATTTTTAAAAGATACACATTTTGAACATTTATATCCGCTAGCTTTTAGAGCTGCAAATGATTATTTATCCACTTGGTATTTGATTTCAGAAATTTGATTTAGTTTACAAACAATTTGCATGGTTTGTAAACTAAATCTATGTATGTTTGTTTATGTGTGTGTGTATATGTATTTGTGTGTATATATATATATATATATATATATATATATATATATAAAAATATACACACACACACACATACTTATACATACATGTGCATTTCTGTAATTCATCAAACTTTTGGTTCAAAAATACCACATTAATAACAGTAACAAGTAAGTGTAAAATACAAAATTGCTCTGAGTTGATTACTATTGCTATTTATGTCAACATGTTTCTGTTGATATTTTTAGATTTGTGCCAAATTTTTTTTTTCAAATGGGTTTTTTTTTACTTTTACACAAAAATGAATTACAAATACAATAACAAGGAAAAGAAAAACAATCAAAAGAAACATACAACATTACTGTTATAAGTGACAGCAGTAAGTCCATTGACAATTTTGACTATTATATTAAAACTATTTTTTTATTACACTGGGTTTACACATAGTACTAGCTGAATACACTGTCCCAAAATTTGACAACTGACAACAATGTCATAGAACCGTGAAAAGTAACTTGATCGAGGTGAGAAGAGGTCCTCTTTGCTGCCAGGTATATACACTGTCTACTGAACACTTACCAATGAAAATTATATATTCAAATCTGCAAGTCCTGCTGTATTGACTTTTGATTGAGTAATAACATTAGAAAAACAAATATAAGGAGGAGAGAGAGAGTAATGGAAAGAAGGTAAGAAAACTAAGGGAAAAAGGGGAGGGTGGGTCGGGTCTGTAGTCCAACAGGGCAGGGACCCCCCATGCCATCACGATTTAGGCAGAGATGGCTGTGCCCAAGGGTCGTCTTAGGTCTGGCGTTTCTGAGTGAGCCGAAATATAAGCCTTTCATTGAGTCACACTTGTCAAGTCGGTCACATAACCTGGCATCGAGCTGCTCCATAACTTGTACCTCCTTATTATGATTAGGTAGCAATGTCCATTTGTGAGGGGACTCAAATTTCCAATTCTTGAAAATAAGGCACCTAGCTGCCGTTAGTTTTTTGATCATTAGACACTTATTGGGTATGGATAGCTCACAGACTGGCATTTCCAATAGATGAGTCGTAATTATTGCTTCTAATGAATGTTAAAATAAAGTATGAATCGTGTATGATTTTGGCATTTATATTTGCATAGGGGTGTTGTTGCATTTCGAGGACCCTGCTCTTCAGCTTCAAGACCTTTATTTTGTGGATCCTCAGTGGCTTTGTAAAATCATGGCACAGGTGGTACTTTTCTTTTCCTATTACAGTAGCATGCTTTCACTAATCATTTACTGATCAGTTTATCATTTATTGTGCATTTTATATGAACTCATTTCTTTTGCATATTTTCAGATTTTGACAGTCAAAAGTGAAGGATGTCAGAAATATCCTAAAGGGATTATAAATTGTGTAGATGTGGAGAAGTTTCTTTCCAAGAAAAGAAAGTTTCCTAAAATTTACATGTCCCAGTACTTTAAGCTGTTGGAAAAGTTTCAGATTGCTTTACCCCTTGGTGAAGACCAGCTTCTCATTCCAAGCAGGTATTTTATCAAAACTACTATTCTACATTCTAAACCATGACTGTAACTCCTCATGTTAAATCTTTCAATGTTATTGTTATAGGTATTGTAAATTATCTGTAAATATCAGAGCAGTGAAAACCATTTCTAATACATGTGATGGGCCTCTTGTGTTTTGTCCCTATTCTGATCAAAGGGGTTTAAATGATAGTTAAACTAAAAAAAAGTTTTGCAGTCCATAGATCAGACACTGATTGTATTAAGTACAATTATACCACATTAGCATAAATAAGTAGACAATGGTAATAGAGTAAAGTGACTATACATAAGGCATGTTTCCACCCTATTAACTTGATCTGCTATTGATCAATTAAACCAAGGGTTGACTCAGATTCACCGTTTGCACATTTCTTCCAGTATGTTGGGAAATGTGTTGTAATTACAACCAGTGGGATTTTTTTTATCATCTCATACATATAGCTGGGTAAATAAGTATTGAATATGTCAATGTTTTTCCCAGTAAATATATTTCTTATGAGGCTGTTGACGTGAAAATTACAGCAGATTTTGGTAACCCACACATGCAAAGAAATCAAAACAAATAAGGCCATAAATTATGTGTAATGAAATGGAATGGCACAGGGAATAAGTATTAAAAAACACATGAAGAAAAGGAGGTGCAAAAAGGCATAAACAACATTATCTTTCTTTTGCAACCTACTAATTAAATTTCTGTGTATGAAATAGACATAAACAAAGTTGGATGGTTGAAGTCCAGTCTGTGTAACAACTATGACTCCCTTCATAAATTCAGTAGAAGAGTAAATGTAGATTCCCAAACATGAAGAGTGTTTTGCTTGGTGTAAATTAACCCCCCTAGCGGTAATCCCGAGTGTGACTCAGTGTGACTTATTTTGTCTTGCAAAAAGCGGTAATCCCGAGTCACATTAAGGGTAACTTTAGAAGCCCCCCTTACCTTTGCCCCGTGCTCCAGGGGCGATCTGATGGTCCCACAGTTATGTCGGGGCGCCGGTCAGTCGGGGGGCGTGGCCGGGCAGGCAATTTAAAAGCAGATTATTGAATAATCTGCTTTTAAATACCACCCGGGTCCCGGCCACGCCGCTGCTCGCATCAGCAGTGAGATGCGAAGCACAATGCAGGACTTCTGCATTGTGCTTCACATCTAACTGCAGATGCGAGCAGCAATAGTAAATTCTAGGGGTGATGCCAGCTCCTGGAAGATGCGATGCACAATGCAGAAGGTCTGTATTGTGCTTTGCATCTCCCTGGAGATGAAGAGCAGCAGCAGCGTTGGGGTGAGGTGGGCGGGACATCCCCACTCGCATCACCCAGGAGGATGTCACATCTTCTGGGTGATGCGAGTGGTGATGTATTCGGGGGGGTGTGACCAGGCGGGAAATTTAAAAGCAGATTACAATGTATTCTGCTTTTAAATGGTTTTTACAGTAAAAAAACACTATACAACATGAAAAAAAATAAGAGTACATTTTTATTTTATTTTAAATTACATTATTGTCTATTATTTCAATATTTTTAAAAATGATTATTTATAATTATGCATTATATTATAATTTAGGATTATAATATAATAAATAAATATAATTATCATACCTGGGAGTTAATCCTAAGATTTACAGGCCCACAATATAAACAAAAATTTGTATGCAAAAAAAAATTAGGATCACTTTTTGCATAAAAAAACTGACAGAATTAGAACGCTAGGGGGGTTAATAGATACATTGTGTTTAAAACATAATGAACAGATAGGTGATAACATGCATAGAGTATATAGTTTCCATGACTTTCACAAATGTTTAAAATATATTTTATTTATTTAGTTTATTCAAACTTTAGTTTATCAGATCACCGGCCTGTGATAGAACTGCCTCATTGTGAAAATTCAGAAATCATCATAAGACTTTATGAAATGTCTTACTTTCCCATGGGCTTCTGGTCTAGGCTTATTACTAGGCTTCTGGAAGTGTCTCCATATATGCTGTGTGGCAGAGGTTAGTCATTTCTTTTTGTATCTCAAACGTTATTTTGGTTTATGATAGTTGACTATTTTTGTAATTATCAGATTTTGTGTAATAAACTGGTGGTTCTAAGTGAATACTGCAGGTATGGCACATTATTTTGCTTCTTTGAAATAGTTTTCTGTGTTTATACGTTTTGCTGGTAATTGTATTTCCCTTTTTTTTAAATAAATAAAGAATGTTAAAACCCCCCAAAAATATCTTTTGGTCATGGCTAGTATTTTCATGATCCATAGGTAAGATTAAAGTTATCTTAAAGAGTAAGCTTAAGTTATATACATTGTTGTAATTCACCCTGCTCTCTTTCTTATGCTTATTGTGCTTACGAACATCCATTGGGCATAGATTTTTCCTTAAATGAAAATTACTTAATTAAAGGGAACCTGTAATGTGGAGAAAAATGGGGCAGGTGCAACTTTTGCTGATTTACATCTAAAAATTTTAATTGTCAGACTGTAATGCTAATATTGTAGCTTAAATATTTTCAAAGATGTATGTAGATCATAAATGCATGATGCATCATGTGCCAATTTAGTCAGTGGTCGTATTTTCATTTCTTCATACTTAGCACATACATTCTCAAAGAGTTTGCTTGCATTTCACATGAATTTAACTGCGTCATTAATAGATGGGTATAAATGGGTCTGGAGTCAAAAACTGCTGCCTATACCAGGCTTATAAATAAAGAAAATGGATAGAAATTATATTTATTATGAAAAAAATGTAAGTGGATAACATAAATATGGTGTTGCAATTTGGCTCACACTACCATCTATCTCTGCACTAATGAATATTTTTGAGGTGGGCAGTAAGTGATGGAATGTGTACTACTAAACCAAATTCCAGTCCTTAATAGGACTTATTGACTATTATTACCTGTAAATGTGCTGTATAATTGTTTTTGCAAAACATCAATATTTTTTACAAGTTTAGCATGCCACAGTGATATATTAACAAAAAATGTATTTTGATTTTTGTAACTACAGAACGAGCACAGCGTCCCAACAGAATGTATTGGAGACAGGGTATCTATCTGAATTGGTCACCAGAAGCTTACTGCCTGGTTGAGTCTGCCAGTCTACACAGCAGTCCTAACAGTGTACTAAAAATCACTGTTCCATCTGGTAGGAAAGGTAAACCATGAATCTCATATATACATGGTATTTAATCGCATATTGGAGGAATAAATATATTTAGGTAGAAATATTTGGATTAAAGAAAAGGTTTTGTATTTTTTCGGTATGCACACAGATTGAGCTAAGACTTTAAAGGCCCCTACTTAGCCAGGTCATGAAATAGCTAGGAGCAGTGGTAGCAGCAGTGGTTAGTCACAGTCACTAGACTCATTCAAAATCTGAGGACTATGGGACTGATTTAATAAGATTCTCCAAGACAGGAGAAGATAGACTATCATAGGAGAACAATGGTAATCCAGCAACACTATAATGGATCTGGTACAAAATAAAAACATTTGCCAACTAATAGCAAATCATTTTTAGGAAATCAATTCCAGGTTTGCTGTATCACCCAAATTTAACCACAATAGTCTATCATGTCCAGTCTTGGAGAGCATTTATAAATCAGGCCCAGTAGATTGACTATAAGTGTCTTCCTCAGTTTTAAAGTAGCACATACACTCATTAAAAACAGTTTACTTTTTCAACATATTTTACCAGTTGACATCCAGTTTACATTGAATCTGTATTCAAACAGTTGGTGTGATAAACTTGAATAAAAACAAGTGAAGTTTGCTTTTTTAAAATAGTTTATTCTGCAAAAATAAACTGCTTACCACACTCTGAAATTCTTTGTTTCCTTACATGAACTGCCTGTTTCAAATCCCTCCACCCCCACAACAATTTTTGATCTAGCAATTTTTTGAGAGATTGTTATTAATAACGTTGATATTAACAATACAAAAATGTAGCTCCAGTGCTGTTCTTGGACAGCAAACCTTTTCGCTTTTCCTGGCACACGTATTATACAATTTAAATTTATTCATACACACTGAGTTACCTAAGGATATTACTGTTTAATTTTTAGGGTTCTTAGAGCCTCCCTTTAGCATCCAGTGGTAGGCTTTTGGGCTTTTGCTGGGCATCCAGTCTTGGTCAGTTTAGTAGTTCTTTGAAACCTATGCAGCGTGTAGATTGTTTTTTTTTGCATTAACATTGTTAATTTGAAATAATTTGACAGTCCCAAATCCCTTGTCAAACATCATCAACAGTTTTCTTGCTCATGTAATAATGACACAACACATGGTAATCACAAAGCAAAACCAGAAATAGCATCTGCATACTCTACTAAAGCAGATGTAAAGACTTAATGTAAAAATGTAGTTTTTTTTTTTCATTAAATGCTATAATGAAAAAAAAAGGCAAAGACCCCACACTCTTTCTGTTTTTACCACTGCAGCTGGGATATGTGTGTCACAAATCCGAGGAGCCTTCAGGTTGTCAGTCATTGAAAGGGTATTTTTAGTCATTGAAAGAAAAAAATGGTGCTAATCTCATACAATTGATATTTCACTTAGCTTAGTGAATAAGGTAACACTCCACTAACTTCAGCTACTCAATCATATGCAAAATGTGTGTGTCATATTTTCAAATATATCTTTTGTATGTAGTGACTGTTTGAATGAAGATATAATGTTTTCATTTTCAAATTGTCAAAAAATTCCACAAGGTGTACCTGTTATTTTACCATGATTGTTCAATTATCATGGTCTTATGAAATGTATTATTTACACCTGTAACAAAAGCCTATGTGTTATTTAAACAGCAATCTGTATCTTATTTTGTATTTTCAGGTTGCATTTTGCTTGGACAGGTTGTGGATCATATTGATTCACTTATGGAGGAATGGTTTCCAGGTTTGCTGGAGACAGATATTTCAGGAGAAGGAGAAACTTTGCTGAAAAAATGGGTGTTATATAGCTTTGATGATGGCCAGGAGCACAAAAAAATTCTACTGTCTGATCTTCAAACAAAAGCTGAGGAAGGCAAGCCGTTAATGTGTTACTGGAATGTTATTTTTTTTTTTTAAATGTCTTGAGGGCAGTAATAGTTCTTCTCTTTATATTTTCAGTATTTAAACATTTTTATAGGATACGCTAGCTGCAGTGACAATTCAACTGCTGTACAAACATAGGGACAACATGTAGTTTTGTTGCAGGTGGGGATCAAAAACTGAACACAAAGTGCGCTGTAGGCAGTCTTTTAGCAAGCAATGGGCACAGGCTTCATTACAGGTCCTGTCAACTCCCCACATCAAGACACAAAAAAAAAAAAAAAAAAAATGACAGCCCACACACCACAAATCTTTGTTAAGCTCACACTCTGACTTGGTTCACATGGGACCAATAAAGTTCTGAAATTGACACAGATTCCTGGTGTGCAGTCTTTTGTTTTTCTTTGTCACTGAACCTAAAGCTTAAACACCAAATTAATTTTAAAATCTTGTACATTGCATTTTTGCATAATGTACAAGGATATAAATGTACTCAAGTGTTTTACATAGCATGAGTACCCTTCAGAACTTAAATCTACCCTGACCACATCCCAAAATATCGTAAAATAGAAGATACAGTGCTGTGTCCCAAGGGAAGCTAGATTTTGTGGAGACTTTTAAGGTCAGTTTTATACAGATACCAATAAAATATAAAAAATGCATTAAAATTTATTAACATTATAAAATCATACAATACAGAATAAAAAACAAACACTTGCTGAGAAAGAGAAACACTCAGTAGATCTGCCAGTGGAAAACATTTCCAAATGAGGTATTCCAACAACTTCAACCTGTTTCGCGGAGTCTATGTCCGCTTCCTCAGGAAGAGGAGCTCTATAAATAACAAATAATACTTAGAATCTTTGAACAAGCTGTATGTACTAATAATTATTGTATACATAACAATTTACAATAAAGTACAATATGGTATTCAATCAAACTAATAAGCTTACATTAGATGCTAGGTGCTAATGTCATCTAATGATTCCTTCAAATGGCCAGTTGGAACAGAGAAAAAAGGAAACCCATTCATCTCTAGTGCTCTGTGATTGGCTGAGAAATAGGAAACCCTGATGACAGCTCAAGCATCATCAGGATATCCCTTTCCTCAGCCAATCAGGGAGCACTAGAGATGAATGGGTTTCCTTTTTTCTCTGTTTTCTCTGTCACCGGAGCTCTGCTATGCTGACAGCTCTGCTCCCCTGATTACTCCCGCAGCCCTAGAGGAGCTGTGACATGTATTACAGATACAGAATATGTCACAGCTCCTCTAGGGCTGCGGGAGTGATCAGGAGAGCGGAACTGTCAGCATAGTAAAGCTCCGCTGACTGCTCTGCTCCCTGATTGGCTGAGGAAAGGGAAATCCTGATGATATTTGAGCTGTCATCAGGGCTTCCTATTTCTCAGCTAATCACAGAGCACTAGAGATGAATGGGCACAAGTCTCCCCATTCATGTCTAGTGCTGAATGGCTGAGAAATGTAAATCCTCAGCCAATCACAGAGCACTAGAGGTGAATGGAGAGGCTTGTCCTCATTTAACCCCTAGTGCCCTGCGATCCCTCACTGTCAGGAGGATTTCCAGGGCTGTACTCATTGCAACCCTGGAAATCATCCTGTCATTGAGATAACCTGTAAAAAACGTGCCTGAAGGAAACGTCCTGGTGTAGATTAGCCCATTGGAATGCATAGGGACTTCAAACATGGGCTTTAAATGCCTCAGGTTAAACGCTGGGGAAACAGTCCGTGTAGACTAAGCCTTATTGGGTAAAATATATATATATCCTAATAAATATACAAATAAATTGTTATCAAGTACAGTATTTTTATTGATTTAACAGGAGACTTGCTAGTGAATCCTGAAGATCCAAGGTCTACAATTCCTATTTCTCAGATTGCACCTGATCTTGTTTTGGCTGATTTGCCCAGAAATATTATGCTAAACTGCGAAGAGTTACAATTTGAGCAGTCTGCTGAGTTTTTACTAGGTTAGTGTCCTTTATGTTTTATATTAGTTTTTGTTTTAGTGTTATTTTTGTTTTTTAATAAGACTACTTTGACCTTGTGTTTTTGCTCTATTCTGTTGCTCTCTTTATTGATCACAATGGCCAACATCTTATTAAACTATCTGTTACAGGTGATGGCGGGTTTGGATCTGTGTATAGAGCTATATATAAAGGCAAAGATGTAGCTGTTAAAATTTTTAACAAGCACACATCACCAAGACTCCTGAGACAGGTATTTTTATATTGTTAGTCTGGGCATTTTTTTTAAACTTTGTGTGTGCATTTTCTAAATGCAACCTTTAAGCCCATCAGTCAGCTAGCATTTTCACCACCTGTTGTACCTTTTGCATGTATATGATAATCTTCAGTTGTGTTTTACATGTGGTTTTTTATATGCACCACTGGGAACAATGGGGTGGCCACTAAGTTGGCCAACTCTGTGTATCTAATGTTAATATTTGTTCCTTTGCTAGTGTTTTATGAGGGTAAAGTAGAACTGCACAGCACAGAGTTGGCATGTGCAGCATGCACCTTAAATGGATATTTGCAAATGTATGCTGCTGATGCTGATGTATTTTATTTCACATTGAAATAGGATAAATCCTATCCATTGGCTAGTAAGGTATCTGATCATTTTTGTATTTTTAGTGCAAAAATAATAAAGTTCAATATGCTGTGCCTAGTTTTATATTAAACAGTTTCTTTTTTTAATACCTAAAATTATTTTTATTCTACAGTTAATATTCAGTAGCTGATGAAAGTAATAAACATTCCACAGGCATTCTACAAATTGCCCATACCATGTAAAGTAAAAGCTCTTTTTATTAGCTTTCACTTGTTCATTGTTCTACAGGAACTGACTGTACTTAGTCAACTCCATCATCCAAGCTTAGTGTGTTTGCTGGCAGCTGGTGTTCGGCCTAGAATGTTGGTGATGGAACTGGCTCCCAAGGGTTCTCTTGACCGCTTGCTACAACAGGACAGTGGTTGCCTGACCAGAACTCTTCAGCACAGGATAGCTATTCATGTTGCTGATGGTCTGAGGTAAAATACTATATTTTGTGTTTGATGCCTATGTTATATGGTTATTATATTCCAGTGTTCTCCCCAGAAATT
>NC_092859.1:102205010-102211367 GCF_032062135.1 Pyxicephalus adspersus
ATTTGCATTTTCAATTTAGGACTCCTAGTTGCACTTTCCTCTGAAACAGCAAAACCTAAGTTCAATTTTCATAACTTTTTACATTTGTGACCCCCATATCTTGAAATTCTTTACAGCTGGGGGGCTGAAATTGTAATAACTAGTATCTGTGAGGGTCCCATGTACACCCTGAAAATTACAGGTCATTGTGACATACATATTAGGAGATATGGAGGTTTGTACACATAGAGCTGTGAGGATGCAGAATGGCATGCAGAGCTAGAGGTGGATACATTTCACAGGCAGAGCTCGTGATATGAGATGGGGGCGGGGCTGCCTGTGTCCCCTTCACATGAAGGCTGAACTGTGTGCTCACCTCTCATCGGCAGCAATCCTCTGAACGGATGACACAGAGCAGCCTCACTGAGATCCGTGCATCCGTTCAAAGTAGCCGGGCGGAGCAACCGGCTAAAAACCTCTGGGGAGAACTATGTATTCTTTGTACTATATACATATATTTTTATTAAATTTATTATTTTGACAATTATCTAGGGGTTACCAAATTTAGCTTTTTCAAAATTTACTGTGAAGCTAATGCATTAGGAGTCTAAATTAAATGAATAGGTTACTTGAAACTTCATTCAACAGCCTTTACATTATCTCATTTTGATTTTTCATTATAGAGACAGAATGTTACTGACACTTAAGTGTTGGTAGCACATACAATGTATTTAGATGTATTTGTGGTATTTAGCAGCCAAGACAGAGGTGAAAGTGAATGCTTAAATGTACTTGAGTTAAACTTTTTTTTTTGTTTCAACAAAGGTATCTGCATTCAGCAATGATCATATATCGGGATTTGAAGCCACACAATGTTCTGCTGTTTACTTTGTATCCGAACTGTGCTGTTATTGCAAAAATTGCAGATTATGGAATAGCGCAGTACTGTTGCAGAATGGGAATTAAAACCTCAGAAGGAACTCCGGGTAATAAAGAACTTTGTTTATAAAACCAAACAAAATTATATACTAAAAAAAAAACTAATATGTTAATTGAGCAGTTGTGTTAATAAAAATACAAAATATAATGTTACAACAAGGTACAACTGAAATCTACCTGAAAAATCCATCTGAGAAAGCATGTGGCGAATGAGGACTGGTTTGTATTATAAAACAATCAGGGCAAGATAAGAAACCTTGATGGCACAAGTTAACAACGGATTCCCCAGGTTACCTGCATTTAAAGACTGTCGGCAGTCTAACATAACCTAACATCACTGTTATGTTGTCTTTTTAGGATTCCGAGCACCTGAAGTTGCCCGCGGAAATGTAATTTACAACCAGCAGGCTGATGTATATTCTTTTGGACTGTTGCTTTATGACATCTTGACAGCAGGAGCTAGAATGGTTGAAGGACTAAAGTTTCCAAATGAATTTGATGAACTTGCAATCAATGGAAAATTGCCTGGTAGGAGTAATTTTAAAAAATGCACAAAAAAATCTTCTTTTTTTAATACTACTATTTTTAAACCACCCATTACACATACTACTCAGTATATTTTTGTTGTAGGTGAAGTGAACAAATATGCATTAAATAGGCTTTTTATTTTTTACAGAATTTGCTTCAAAAAAATTAACTATTTGCCTAGGTGCATATGTGGACAAACCTTTGTCATTTTGAAACTTGGAAACACACCTTTTTCTGTCTTTTCTTCATGCATTCTAAAATAAATCTTATTATGATTTCTTATTTCATCTTGAGTAGGTGTCTACTAGATTGCATGGCTATAACTGTTGAATCTTCTTAACATTAAGGCATTTGTAAAAAAAAAATCCATAAACTAGCCTGTGTAATTTATCTGTGAATCAATCGATATAACATTGACCAATTTTAAAGTCTGCATATATGAAATTGGTGCTGTAAAAGATGAAATGAAAATATGAAGGCTCTGAAACTGAAAAAAATGTAAAAGTGGAGATACCCTGTGTAGAGAGAGATCTAGTACACATTTTATTAAAAGTAAAAATTTTTCAGCAATTTGTGGTTTCTGATAACTTTTAATTTCTTCAATTCAGTTTCCTCATTTTTAGAACAGGATGTTGACATTTTAGGATGTTCCTACATTGTGTAATGTTCAATTTTCTGGGTTTACACAGCAGACTTGGCATATCTGTGGCAAAGTTTAATTATATTTTTAATTACTCTGATGTTTGACTGAAGGCGTATGTAAAGGTTTACCTTTACTTCAAACAGAATCTTTTGTGTATTTTAAGTAAGCTTGTATTTTGAGTTATGCTCATGACTAAAATGTGCACTAAAATGGGCAAAGAAGCTTAATTTTGTAACATGACTTTGAAATTTGTATCTGCATATTGTATATGCATTTGCCAGCATTGCAGGAGATTACAGGAGAATTTCAGCCAAAAAGTTTTTTTTTTTTTGGTTTTGGGCAAAGGTGAATGGGGAGATTAAATCATATGCAGTTTTTGTCTGCGTTGACAGAAGTAAAATTTCTTTTAAATTTCTGTTCCAGTGACACATAGAAAAGGGGATAAAATCTCTAATGGAAACATAGCTTTTGAAATCTGTTAGAGGTTCTAATCCAATATGTTGTGCATTCAGATTTGCTCTTGTGCATAATTTGTTTTCTTATAAATTACTATTGCCTTTCTATCATCTGGCTATTCTTTTCTGGCCTCTTGCATCAACAAGGAATGGACTGCTGCTCACTGGATATTTTTTTTCTTTTTTTGGCCATTCTATGTATACCCTAGAGGTGGTTACGCGTGAAAATACCAACAAATCAGCAGTTTCTGAAATACTCAGCCCTGTCTGCCTTGCACCAACAACCATGCCACATTCCATGCCAATTAACTTCAGTTACCTTTCTTTACCATTCTTAACCTCAGTTTGAACTTTAGCCAGGTATACTTTACAATGTCTGTATCCAATTAATGTGCTCCCATCCTAATGCAATATTGGATTAGAAAATAAATACAACATTTTTGAGCTATGACAGTATCTGAATGTATGACACTCTTTTCTAGATCCAGTAAAAGAGTATAATTGTACACCCTGGCCAGAAGTTGAAGTTTTGATTAAGAAATGCCTAAAGGAAAATCCTCAAGAACGCCCCATATCTGCTAAGGTATACTTTTTTTTTTGCACATGCTAATAGAATTTTTTTTTAATTTAGGGTCTTTCCTTGCGTTGGGAAAGCTGGATAATTCTGCATCTCTGGCCATAAAAAATAATTATCAGTTATATAAAGCTTAAACAAACTTATGATACAATAGATTATGTTCCGATCCATTGAATATCTGTTTGGGTTAAATGCATGTAGCACATTGGGTGTCAAAGTTATATTGTTTGAAAACATTTGGAACGGCTGATTGGTAACCTCATTACTGTGGAGGTTTGGACATATCTTTTAAAGATGAATGAGATCATCAGCCCGATTAAGTTGTTATTGAATCATCCTTCAAGCTCAAAAAAATAGGAAATACTCTGTATAATTTATAACTCTATTTAATAATGGCAGCCAGTATGAGGTAATTGAGGCAAAAGTATTATTTTCATATTTAATCCGTAAATTATCATCTCCATGGTAGCATTTTAGTTATAAATTTCGTGCTTTCAATGTTCCAAATTTTGTTTGCGTTGGGCTGTAGTATGTTTTATCACTAAATGTGCAGTCTGGGTGTCTTAATTCTTTCGCATAATTTAAATATTTACTTTCCACTTCATCATTGCCCAGAAGTGAACTTGGAACATCCTATAATGAAAGCTTACACAGTGGAAGCCTATGGTAAAGGGTTTAGTGATCGTGTTATGATAACCTTGACAATGTTCAATTTGTTTAAATGTCACATGCCGTTATTTTAAAATATGTAAAAAAAAAACATTTCCAACAGAGAGATCTTCAAAATGAATCCTCCGAAGTTGGGATTGATGGGAGAATAAAAAAATATACAAAATATTGTTCTGTATTCCCCTCATTTCATATGTGTATTACAATGTTCATCTTTTCTTATGCCAAAAAGAAATGTAACCATTAAGCTATGTTCTACTTTCTATTAGGTTTAAAACCAGTAGCTTTTGGACTGTTCAACAAAGTGTTTTGTGCTGTAAACATTAGGAGCATATTTATAAAGCAGTGCCTAAACCCTGAGAGTTTTAATGGCTGTAATTATTTCACTAACCGTAAATATTTGGTGAAAAGCAAATTCACTCTATGAATATACCTCTATGTATAGAATAGAAGTATAACTAAAGGCAAGCTTGTATGAACAATGGCTGGGTGGAAAAAAACTGTTAGATAACACTGCACAACAACGATTTTGCTACTGGGAATAACACATGTGATTTACATACTGAGTGTGCTGATTCCAAATCTGAACTCAGAATTTGCCTATCACGTACAGATTTTAAATTATAGGCGTGCTGTTCAAAAGGTTGGTTGGTTATAGCTGTTCAAATGGTCGGTAATTGGGTAATGTATTTTTAATGGGAATGGGAACATTATAACAGTTGCAGCTACCACTATGCCTGCTGCTGCCTCAGCTAAATCACGTCCCCTGGTGGCATTCATGTTCCAGCAGTGGCTTGGCATGTCAAGGCAAGTCAGTGAGCTGACGTCAGAAATAGGTATATGAGGCGAGATGGACCAAGGGCTTGTCTCTAGTGTGAAACCATCTTATTGAATAGTACAGCCAGGTCATAGTGAGTCTGTTTTGAGCTTAAGATGAGTAGGCGCAGCTGTGTTAATGAACCGGACAATTTTTGCTACATTTGTGGCAAATATACCCCGAGTGATCAACGCAAGACCATCTATCCTAATTGTGAATCTGCTCTAAAGCCAGTGCCACATAATGCAGAGAATCCAGTTTCAGTCCCTCCTACATCTGTTGTTACTGACAGTGACAGGAACAGGAGAATTATGTCGATGTTAATGAATTTTATGAACCCTAATTTGAAGAGGGTAAGCCACATTTTATAAGCCGTTCAGATTTAGATGATCCAGTAAGGGACCTGTCTTTGTCAAAAGAGAAGTCTGAACTGTTAGCCTCCAGATTAAAAGAGTGGAATTTGCTCCAAAAACAAACAACAACTTCACACTTTCGTGATCGTCACACAAAGTTTGCAGCTTATTACAAGCTGGAAACGACATTTGCTTCTGTATCGACATGAGTGGTCTGATGATGGAGTTCGGTTGAGAATTCATACCAGAGCAGTGGAGATTGTTCATAGGATTGAGCAAAGCAAGTCTGAAAGCTGTATTGCTGCATAAAGGTAACAAAAAACCTTCTCTTCCTCTTGCTCATGCCAAGGGAATGAAAGAGACATACGAATCCATGGAGGTCATTTTGAAATTGATTAACTATTCAGAACACAAGTGAAGGGTTTGTGGTGACCTGAAGGTGGTGGCTTTCCTTCTTGGCCTGCAATTGGTATATACAAAATATATGTGCTTTCTGTTCCTGTGGAACAGTTGTGATGACAGCAACCATTACAAGTGAAAGAATGGCCACCCAGACTTGAACACACTGTTGGCCAGTACAACGTGAAGCATAAATCACTCATTGATCCACAGAAAGTTTACCTTCTGCCACTTCATATTAAACTTGCATTAATGAAAAACGTTGTTGTTGCAATAGATCGTGATGGTATGGGTTTTCAGTATCTGAAGGACAAATTTGGAACAGTTATAACTGATGCTTAACTGAAACAGGCATTTTTGTTGGTCCCCAAATCTGCAATTTGATGCTTGATGCCACATTCAGAGACCAACACAACCCACTTGAACTTGGTGCTTGGGAATCATTTGTGCTAGTTGCACAAAACTTTCTGGGAAACCAGCACACTGAAAACCATGCTGAACTCGCAAACAACATGCTAAGAGCATACTATCAACTTAGCTGCAGAATGTCACCTAAAATTCATTTCTTACATTACCATCTGGACTTCTTCCCACAAAATGTGGGTGATGTGAGTGATGAACAAGGGGAGAGGTTCCACCAAGACATCTCTGTTATGGAAACAAGATTTCAAGGCCGGTGCAACCCCAACAAGATGGGTGACTACTGTTGGTTTTTGCAACAGGAGACAGTGGAGAGTCACAAACGCAAAACCAAGTGCTTTAAACACTTCTAAAGTGGACTTGTGTGTTGAACAGGGACTCAGGTGAGTTATGTGTAATTGTATATGTTGTTGCAACATAAAACTTCAATTTTGTAATGTCATGGTACCCTGTTTCCCCGATGATAAGACACTGTCTTATTTTTTTTGGAAGGCCAAAATATGCTCTAGGGCTTATTTTCAGGGGGATGCCTTATTTACCCATGAAGAAGACTACAGTACACAGTTATTGTTCATGTG
>NC_092859.1:102212205-102230262 GCF_032062135.1 Pyxicephalus adspersus
TGGAGGCAGACGGAGGAACCACACGGAGTCACCCACCGTACCACCCGATTCGGGTAAGCGCAGGTATCGGTGGGTGGCTTATTTGCAGGGGGGGCCTTATTTTACATTTTTCTCTAAAAAGGGGGGGCTGTCTTATTTGATGGCCCTGCCTTATCATCGGGGAAACACGGTACTATGAGGCAAAAGTTTTGTATAGAGATTACATAGTAACTGCGGAATGAGAGAGTGTAGCTAATCGTGTACATACGCATAATTAACTTAAGATCCTGATGTCAAAGGCAGAATTAGACATCAGATTTTGATTCGGCACACTTGATTTAGTAAAGGACACATGAATTAGACCAAGTAGCAGACAATACTTTTTTTTTGTGATGCAGTGCAATTAACCAATTGATTGTCATTCCCCCTGAAAAATCTAAATACCTCCCTACCAGGAAGTGAGGGTAAATTAATCTGTCTTTCAAAGCTGCAGTCATGTCTTCAACATTTCAACACTTCCCAGGAATGCTGAATGCTAACCTTCCCCACCTTTAGCTACATCTCTGCAGCACTCAAAAGGGTAGGTAGCAAATAAGTGCAGCAAACAAGCAAATAGGTACCAATAAATGGAAACCTTGACATGAGCAAATATATTGGATAGTTTCAAAAGAGTTGAAGACTTTGCCATAGGCTACAGTGCAGAGAAATTTGGATTTTGAAGTTTATTGTGGGGTTCCAGTGTTTAGGGAAATAATCACTATAGGTCCCAAGTCTTAATGAGGGTACTGCTTTTATTGATAGAACCTCTATACTTTATACATACGTTTTTAATACTTACACTCATATTTCTGACAGTTCTATAGACAACTTCTGCTGTCTAAAGAAAATTCTAGCAGGTTTTCTCTTAAATCCACCTTTAAAATAAAACTTACACAAATTCATAGCACTAAAAGCACAACATGTTTTCCAATCATTGATGGACAAATTGAGATTCTTGGTAATACATTTCAGTGACTGGGTACTGTAGAATACGGTAAGACCATACTAGGTATCTGGTACACACTGTTAATAAAGTATAAATACTTCAACATAGAGATATGCTATAAATATGCTTTTACACTGATTTTTCAAGATATTTAATTTAAAAAGATAATCCAATATATTGCATTTTTTCCAGGTTTATGAGATTTTAAATTCTGCAGAACTTCTTTGTCTGATGAGGAACCTTGTGATACCAAGCCCTCTTACAGCTGAATGCATTGTAGCAACAAGTCCTCGTACTAGGAATCCCACTATTTGGGTAGGAAGTGGCAGCACCGATAAGGGACAGATTTCCTGCTTAAATTTAGTTAAAGGTGGACATACTTGTGAGGTAATTTTGTCTTTAGTTTTTTTTTATCCCGGAGTTCAGGTTTTTAGATTAAAAGTTTATGTTATGTTATGTATTGTCTAATTTTTTTTTTTACTTTTTCTTGCAGGACTTTTCAGACAGCAGAATTCTCTGTCTTGCACTTGTAATTTTACCTGGTGAGAGAGAACAGTGGATTCTAGCAGGAACGCAATCTGGTGACATACTGGCTGCTTTGACTGAAGATTTTAAAGCAAAACATTGCATTCAGAAAATGCCTGATTCCATTACATGCTTGTTATTTTCATGTATAGTAAAGCAGAGGTATTTGTTATGTTTTACGTGTTACATGGTCCCCGAAGTTTGCTAAAATAATGTGAAGTGGAACAATAATTGTTGTTAGGTGTTTCAAATCCATTGTAATTTTTTTATAATAGTGCACACATCACAAAATACTACATTCATGTACATGTGTGTATATTCTTCCTAACAGCTATTTATACTATTGAGTTTAAAGTCAATGTAGAAATTTGTATATATTTTTCATCCAGTTTAGTCACTATTTGATTGTCCTTGTTTTTTCTTTTTTGTAGCCAGAAAAAATACTTTCTTTTTGTTGGTACAGCAAATGGCCTTATCTCTGTGTTTGATGATACTGCAGTGAAGGTAAATTAAATGTGTTAAGCTCTGATTTGCAAAACTATCACCTTTTCCAGTGAGGAACCTGCAACACTTATTTTACTTTGACTATCTTTAAAATGTAATAAAGTACTGAAAATATAAATTTTTAAAAACACCATTCAATGCCATATATTATTTTATATGTATCCAAACCTTTCCAGATTTATAACAATGGTGGACCCTTTGTTGCCACTTATTGGGCAGGGTTATACAAAAAGAAGACCTGAATTTATTATAGCAATATTTTTTTCTGCTTGGTATACCTTTTCCACAAAATTTCTAGAATCTATGGGCCTGATTTATTAAAGCTCTCCCTAGACGGGGAAGATATTCTTTCATCATTGAACCTGGGTGTTCCAGCAAACCTGGAATGGATTTCTTAAAAGTGATTTGGTATTTGTTAGCAAATGTTTTCAATTCTGGACCAGATCCATTCCAGGTCTGCTGGATCTTCCAGGTTCCCTTAAGGTGGGGGGGGGGGGGGGGGTTACCTTAGGTCGGGGAAGGAAAAGAAACTGTTTCAAAGTACATGTAACCTTTATTAAATGTTATTGAAATTTGTTTTTTTAGTGTCAAGATGTGAGTCCTGTAAAAGTACTTAATGTAGGAGATGTCAGCACTCCAGTGATGTATCTGTGTGAATCTGCATATTCATCTGAAAAGACTGCTGTCTGGGGTATTTGTGGAACAAAGATTTTGTCTCTTTCCAGTGACTTTACTGTTCAAAGAACTATTGAAACAAATACTGGTGCACTGTAAGTTTTCATAATATGCATTAATAATTTTTGTTTAATTTTATACTTCATTGTTAATGTTTAAAGAACCAACAGCGGATGAGAGTACTCTCTTAAATAAAATAGAGGTTGCTTTGTGACAATAACTAATGAAGGTATGACCAACAATTTTACCTGTCTTTACCAGCCTTAAAGAGCCATAATAAATCAGGACCACTGTGTCAACATACGGTGCGTCACAGGTTATGGCAGGCATGGGCAAACTACAGCCCGCAGGCCGTATATGGCTCAATGGGGATGTTTCTATGGCCCTTTGGGTGTTCCGCGGCTCTGGCCAGTGCCAGAGTCAGAAAAAGGATCCTCTGGGGGGGGGGGGGGGGGGGGGGGGGCCCCGGCCGGAGCCGCAGAACACGTCCCCGGATCTGAGCCTGTGATGGGAGAGTGGGCAGGGTTGTGTGCAGTGACACAGCCCGCCCACTCTCTCATCGCAAGCTCAGAGCCTGCGATGGGAGAGTGGGGGGGCTGTGTCTCTGCACACAACCCTCCCACTCTCCTATCACAGGCTCTGAGCTTGCGATGGAAGAGTGGGCGGGCTGTGTCACTGCACCCAACCCTGCCCACTCTCCCATCACAGGCTCTGACCTTGCGATGGGAGAATGGGCGGGCTGTGTCACTGCACACAACCCTGCCCACTCTCCCATCACAGACTCAGATCTGCGATGGGAGAGCGGGCGGGGGTATGCCATCATGATGTCACATTGAGGGGCATTATAACGGCATAACCCTGCCCACTCTACCATCGACCCGGCCCCTCTGGCAAAATGTTTTTCACATTGTGGCCCCTGACTAAAAAAGTTTCCCCACTCCTGGGTTATGGGATACAAATTAAATTTCTACCATTTCTCTCATATATTTAGGTCTATTGTGAGATTCTAATTGGAAAGTAGTGTTTTATATAGCACTGCATTTTTTTGTAAACATTCTTTTATATAAATACACAGGTAACACATATTGGTTTTGACAACCCCAACTGTTCTCTGTATCTTTCTATTTGTCGGGCTGTGATTCAAAAGGAACATTGTTGGGGCACTGAAACAATGCCTGTCCTCAAACTGGTATTTAAAAAATGAGGGACTCAAAGGGTGTGACCCCATGGTAACACTTACATTTTTATTAATGTTTTGCATATTGCTAAATACCCCTACATACCTTCATCAAAATGTTTGGTCATGTTCAATGATTTTACAGCCCTCTTTATTCTCTTCTTCCTCCAGAGGTTTTGGAAAACCTAAATGCTGTCGAGAGCAGCATAGCATCACCCTATGCATTTTCTGACACTGCAATGCCATTCTTTGCACATACTTTTGGGAGTCCGGGCCTGGATCTGGATATCCTGGCCTTATATGACATGATTATATGACATGACGTTTTAATAATGAATCTAGGCAGTATGCAGGAGGACTTCACTTTCAAGTTCAAAACCCTATGGCTGAAAAATTAAAATGGAAAAGCCATTTTATTACATGCAACAAAAATGTGCAATGATTTCTAATTTTCATATGGAATTTTCTAGAACATTAAAAAGTAAAAGTGTAATACCTTGAATATTGCTGTATCTTTGAAATCACATAAAAACTTTACAGTTTTTTTTCCTTTATAGATATTTTAATGGATCGTTAAATGACTCGAACATAACTTCTTTTGCAATGGACAAATACATCTATGTAGCAAAAAAGTACAGCCCTCATGTGGAAATCTGGGATAAGAAGTCAGAAAAACTATCTGGAGTACTTGACTGCGCTCAGTTTCTGAAGTAAATACCCTTTTTAATATACTGTTTATAATGTAGTTTGTGTTTTAATTTAATACTTTTTTTTCCGGTAATTTTGTTTCTATGTTGTAGAGAGGAAATAGTAAAGCAAAGAAAACCGAAGAAGGAAGATTCTTACACTGCAAGAGTAAAGGCTTTGTTTCTGCAAAAGAATACTGCCCTGTGGGTGGGGACCGGAGGAGGACACATCTTACTTATTGACTTGTCAACTAGGCGACCTCTAAAAATAATTTCTAGCTTCTGTGACTCTATTCGAAGCATGGTACCCACCCAGCTAGGTAAAAAAGTATACATTATTGCTGAGCAGTTTTAAAGTTTAGTTTACTATGCAATCATGTTTACCTATGATTTATTTTTATGAGGGGTCTTCAAAAAGTTTTTACACTTTTTATATTTTTATTAGAAATGGTGAGAGGGGGGGGGGGGATAGTAACTGGTCATGTATTAGACTGTCAAGTTACTAGTCTGTCTGACCTTGCAGTTTAGTATGAGAGTTGTCAAGCTGTAGTGAAGAATTTACAAATCAGTGCAGAAACTTTTTGAAGAACCCTCATATCCCTCCAGTTGGGTGCCAAAAATTCAGAAACTGGAATTGAAACTGTATATTTTTTGCACTAAAAACAAAGATATAGGGCCTGATTTATTAAAGCCCTCCAAGGCTGGAAAGGATACACTTTCATCAGTAAAGCTGGGTGCCCAAGCAAACCTGGAATGGATTTCCTAAAAGTCATTAGCTATTTGTTAGCAAATGTTTTCAATCCTGGACCGGATCCATTTCAGGTTTGCTGAATCACCCAGCTTCACTGATAAAAGTATATCCTCTCCAGCCTTGGAGAGCTTTAATAAATCAGGCCCAATGTGTTACACATTGGATTAGGTAATTTATCATTTTTTTACAGTTTTCTTATTAGGTAACTCCTGTAAGCATCTAGTTTTTTAGGTCCTCAAGAGCTGTGTCAAACTATTGGTATATTCACAAACTATTGGTATATTCACAGAGCCAGCATGAATCTTTTGGCGCTAAATAAATACTGTTTATTAATATTTATAATAATATATTTTACACTTTGCTAATATTTTCACTGTTATTTTTACATTTGCTATCATCATCAGACAGCATAATGTTTGGGAATTTTGGTGAAAGCAAGTTTCTTCCTTGAATGCAGCCTTTTGTTTTCACTTTGTGAAGTTTTTTAAGAAGTGAAGGGTTTAAAGTATTTTACTATTTTATTTTATGGTATTGAAAAAGAACATCAAGGTCAATAGAATAAGGTGGATGACGTTTATGGCTGCCTTTTAGTGTTTAAAGTGAAAAGTGCAGTTACATATGGTATGTAACTGTATGGTATGTTTTAAAATTATCTTTTGTAATCGCTCAAACACTGAAATTGCTGTCTGGCTGGATTGTTGTTCTATAATCCAAGTGCGTCGCTGTTATATATGACTATATATTTAGTCTGTTCTAAGTAAATAAGTCTGTTTGGCAACATATATTTTACAGATTTTAGTTGTTTAATCTTGCTTAAAGATCCAGCCACCTTTTACTGCAGTCAAGCAGCCAAATCTTCTGCTGTTGAAACTATTAGTAATTTCTTAAAAAAGGTTTGTAACTTTTTCCCTTTTTTTTCTAGATAAAGGAAGTGTTAAGAATGTTGTACTAATTCTGGGATGCCGCTGTACACCACAAAAAGGTATTGTGTGTGTGTTTGTATATGTATATGGCCATGAATATCTTTTTGTTTTCGTTTTGATTTTTTTTTTAATCCTTTTCTAGAATATGTATTTTAAAGCAATAAACTGTTTTTTCTTTTTTCATATTTTGCTGTAGAAATACAGTCCTTTCTTTCTGTTTGGGATACAAACCTTCCACATGAAGTTCAAAACCTTAAAAAACATAATGAAATTAGACAAGAGTTGGCAGAAAAAGCACGAGGGTTGTCTATAGACTTGTAAATGAAGGTAAGTCTATATATGCAGCAATATTAAGTATGTTTTTATGTTTTGTCATATATATCTCAGTGTACAGACTACCTAGGAAATTGTAAATACAGAGTATGAGAGAATAAGTCTTGGTAACAACTTGTATTAGAAAACGTTGAAGCTTTTTTAGTACTGTAATAAAAATTATTGTAATAGAAATTATTTTCTCTGGTATCTCCCCCTTCCACACACAGTCTCTGTCACTGTGTGTAGGTAAACATACATTACAGTTTACTCCTGATGAACTTTACATAGGAAGATGGTGACACCAGTGAAGACAATATTTTTTATTTTATTTTTTTTACTGTTGTAAAACCTTGTATTGGGCTGTAATAAAGGAATAATTGAAGAATTTAATTCTGTTAGCCATTTTTCCATGCTATTGAGATCTTAAATGTCTTTCATTGATGGTATTGGGTAAGTAAAGCTGTATGTTACCTCTTGTGAAACCTCTTCCTATGAAATTTACTTTCTTAAACACATTGTGTTTTGGTTTCTGAATATTTTGATTTTTTTTAGTTTAGATGATATTTTTTTGAGTCCTTGATCTACCCAGGCTGCACATTGAATAGGGATTGCAGATGACCATGCATGCTTTTCTGCAAATGCAGAATGTGAACACTAAGCTACACTTACACAGCTTAGTTTACATTGTTCGTTACCTTTATTTTAGAAGAGACGCAGTATGTCTCTTCTGCAATAAAAATCTTACCTTTTTCAAATTTGTAAATTCTGGGTTAAGGTTGCACTTACTACAGGAAAAAGCTTAAAAGGTCATACATGTATCCTAAAGGAGACCTGTCATGTATGTGTGTATCAAAAAAAATGTATGGCTGTAGTAATAGAGGAGACATGCAGCACTAATACCATAATCCTATCTTTCAGAATTTGAGAAAAAGAAAAATATTACAAACCCTAAAAACGTTTTGACTTCTTTCTGGGCTCTATTAGAGATATTTTACTCTGCACTTTCACAGCTACAACATGATATGGGAGTGAAGAAACCTACACAAAAACACAGCAAAAAAAATCAGGTTAGAAAGTGAGAAATTCTCTAACAGAGCCACAGAAATTTGAAAAGCCAAGCCAGGAAGGTCTAACTTCCCTGAGCTAAAAAGCAACATGCATTTGGCAATCCACACATGTATATTGTAATAAATCATGTGGTCATGTATAATGTACATTACTTTTGTTACCGAGCTTTTAAACATATATGTTATGTTATGCAAATACAGATAGTTCCCGGGTTACATACAAGATAGGGACTGTAGGTTTGTTCTTAAGTTGAATTTGTATATATAAGTCGGAACAAGTACATTATTTTTATAAATGCAATTAGGGCAGATGTTTGTTTCAACGTGTTATTAAGCAGCTTGGTGTCAGTTACTGCATAAAATCCTCACTGTGATAGTTACGAACAAAGAAAAAAAAATCTAGACATCCATTAACTTCTGGAGCAAGATGTGCTTTGATATAAAAAAAGAAACAACTGCAGAGTTTGTCTTGGTCATTAAAGAGTTACAAGAGGCTGCAGAAAGAGCTCTCCCACAACCTCAGCTGTGTTTTGCTGAGATTTCTTCTGCAAGTCATGCAAACCACCCCCTCCAAGCCTCCATCATGTACAGAGCAAGAAAGCCCCTTTCGTATCTAGGAGGCGCCTGTATGTCGTATGTCCTTAACCCGGGGACCACCTGTACACCTTAAAAAGTAACTTTCAAATATAGTAAACTGATTAACTTTCTCTACTTTTTTATTACAATTATAAAGACATATAACAGTACATGTATTTCTTTCTTTTGTAATTTTCTGTGTCCCCTCTATAATTATAGGTCCCACTGTAACTTAAAGGAGCACAGATTGAAACAGAAGTGAGAATTAAAATGTCAATAGAATGCATGGATTTGGAACTAAAAGAAGAGATACTTGCAAGATGAAAGAAAATACATTTCCACAGTTTGTTTCTGCATTTATGATCCTATAAAATGTAATGAATGTATGTACAGTAGTTACATGGGTAACAGATCATACTTTGGCGTTTGCTGTAAAAAAAAAAAAATGGATTTTTATTTATTATATTTCAAGTTTCAGTTAAAACAAACATATTAGGAATATAAAATCTTTGTAAATAATTTTGCATGGCAACAGAGCTTGTGGATTTGTTTAAAATACACTATGGCCCACTGCCTTTTTCTGGCATACTGTAAAACATGAATTTGTATATGTACGTGTATATATAATTTTGTATATATACAGGGTGTCCCAAAAGTCACTAAACACTTTTAATGAATTCCTAAAATTTACACAAGAAACTGAGTTTATTCATATTTTTAGCATCAACAAAGGAGTCGTTAGTTTTACAAAGTTTTACTTGCTAGGCTTGTCATCACCTTCAAACGCCTTAAAGACTTTTTGTATACCTCCACATAAGCGCCTCCATTTTTGACAACTTTCAACTAGACAAAGCACACCAAACCACCAGCTTCGGAACGTCTTGTTCATGGTCAAGAACTTCTGCTGGGTTTTGATTGCTGGGAGTGTTGTTTTGGTAACGACACACAATTCCACACAAGCATCCTAATCTTCCTCTTGAAGTTTTTGAACAACCTGAAGTCGGTACGGGTGGAGCTTTATCACTCTCTGAAGCATACCCTGAATCAAACTTTTGTTGATGCTGAGTTCCAGTGCAGCCCTCCAGATTGACTTTCTTTTTGCTTTACAGGAGTTCAGTGTTTTCATTGGTGGTGGTAGTAGCAGGCCTTCCGCTGCATGGTTTGTCAAGTACAGATCATGTTTCAAGAAACTTACATAAAATTACCCGTTGGAGCAGTGTAATGGCTATAAAGCTTCCCAAATTCACGCTGAACTGCAGTCAGGGACTAAAACTCTTCTTGCCATGCAGAAATTTCGCAAAGCTGCTCCAATATCAATTGGTGAGCCATAGTTTAGGGAATGATAAGCTTACAAAAACTGCTAAGCCTAAATTGTCATATGCTGATGCCCTCAAGCCTCTCCAAATGATACCTTGAACTAAATAAAAAAAGGAAGTGTGTAGTGACTTTTGGGACACCCTGTCCCTATATATATATATATATATATATATATATATATATATATAGTATTTAGAAGTTTCATGTTTTTTATGTATGATATGCCTAATCTATACATCTATCTCATTTGTTTGTATATGGTTTCAAAAAATAAAACTTTAGAGAGAATTCTAAATATTATATGTCTATGTATATTTTCTGCTTTATGTTTCATTAATAAAAGAAAGTAAACACTGCATTTATTTTTTTTTCTTAAGAATTAGTCAGCCACCTGTACTTTTGAATTTAAGATATAGTTGCAATTTAAATTGACCCTTAAACTTGCCTTTTTAGTATGAGAGTACTTTTTAGTATGAGCTGAAGCTGTAACATGCCAGTAAGCATGAATGACTAATTGGGGGAATGGATGTACCTGTTAACGCTTAGCATTAAATATGTAGAAATGAAATGGATTGTAGGGATCTTAATTTTATATAGATTTATGATCTAATAACTAAGTAAGCTCTTTTAGCTATATACTCTGGCTTTCTGCACGAATATCAAACAAAAAATTTCCCCTAAAGACAGTTCAAAGTAAGGCATAGTAAGTTCAAAATGATTACAAGGTCAAGACACATCTCCCATATGTCTTCTTCTTGAGGCATTTTAGGTACTATTTCACTTTATGCACCTTTTTGTTTAAAACATATTATTTCATTTATATTTACAAGATTTTGGTAAAAACAACAAATTCTATACATAGACCATCTACACAACAGTTATTATATCCTCATGATTATACATCCAACAAGATGTTTTCACACCTTGAAACATTTTTTCACCATTTCTGTTCTTTCTATAGAGCTATGTTCGTGCTGTTCTTGACGCGTTAAGCCTATTGCAGTTTTATCAGAAGAACAAGTACCCAAGATCTCCATATGTCTCTAAATCCAAACAGATTTCTTTTACTAAAACGTGTTCACTTAACATAATTTATTTTATTGTATTTGTATTTCTGTACAATGCTATACACCTACTTTCTTCTCCAGGGATGCCATTTTTACTAGTAACCATCAGATTTAAAAATAATTTTGGAACTATATAGCTTAAGTTTTTAAGAAGCATTTTATAAGGTTGTTACCACCTTATCATAGAAATTGAGCAGCAGAGCAAGCAACGCTTATTCCATTCAAAGGAGGGAGGAAAACTTTCTTCTCTAAATATCTCAGGAGATATTCCACCTAAAAAAACATAATGTATATCTATGTGTCCTTATTCCATCCAACAATTTCATAATTATATATATATATATATATATATATATATGCATACAATTCTACCCATATATATCTTTGTGTGTTTGTTCCAACTCTGCTATATCAATTCTCTATTGAATAATTTGTTAAACTGCAACCCTAATTATTGAACGATCCAACATCCCTATATAAACTCCCTCTATTAGTATAAATCACACTCCATGATTGCACCTAATTCAATCGTATTGATTGTAAAGCAAATCCATAGCCTTGTTGTGTGCATACACATATTAACGTACATTTCTTTGTGTTTTTTTAATTTTCAAAACTACATAACTATTTCAATTTAAATTCAATCTTAACCACATTTATATATATTACCATCCACATTTTCTAATTCTTTCAACACCATGGTCTGACCATAATCCATTGTCTATGCAATTGACAAGCTTATTAACTCTACCGCCATTCAAATAGAGACTCAATGAAAGCTTGCTTAATAACACGGTAACTAGAGATGAAATACAATTACATATCAAAAACTTTTTCTCAATAATTCTGCTGACACCTCTCCAGGCGGTAACTGGAAAGTTTATAAGGCTATGATTGGAGATAAAATTATAAAAATGGATGAAAAAAACTAAACCAACAAATAGAACTCAAACTTAAAGAATATCACAACCTCCAATAACAACATAAAGAGAATCCCCTTTTTGACTCTCGTGTGCAATTAGAATCTTTTCGCACAGAACCGAGCTGACAAGTCTCTTTGTTGGGCTGCTCATCCTTTTAAATTTGGAGTGATAAACCGACTAAACTTTTGATAAACAACTCCAAACCTAAAATATTAGGTAATATTTTAGGTAACCTATCACAATATCTTGAGAAAGTTATGTCTGCCTTTCACAAGTTGTAAGACCAATTATAAAGCAGAACCGAACCATTTTCCTTACCTGACCTAAATTACTTCCTTGAGAGTATTTCTGAATTGAAAAACAAACATAAAGCTAGAAAAGCCATTCACAGTAGAGGAATTGTTAAAAGCCCTTAGGCTATTGAAAACGAGTAGTGCACCTGGTCCGGATGGTTTCTCTAATGCCTATTACAAAAAATTTGGCTCCTTTTTGGCGCCTCACCTGGTGGAATACTTTAATTATCTCAGAGAAAAAAAACCCCTAATTTTAGGGACAAACTCCGCATACATTAGTGTGATTCCTAAAACAGGAAAGGATGCTACTGAGGGCTTTAATTATAGGCCAATTTCTTTTCTAAATTGTGACCTAAAAATCATGACAAACATTTTAGCTATTTGTTTCAATTCCTTTCTTGGAGTGTATATTCATCCAGATCAGGTGGAATTTCTACTTTATAGACAGGCCCCAGACCAAACAAGGAGATCTATTGCTCTAATATCTTTGCTAAACAAACAATGGGATCAAGGGTCTAAAACAAAAGCATCACTTTTATCACTGGATATGCAAAAGGCTTTTGATAACATATCCTGGAAGTATTTATTTAGAATGCTGACAGAAATAGATTGTGGGCCTTATTTTCCCGATCTACTTTAAACTTTGTATGATTCAACTACTGCTAAAATCTGTTTAGTAGGCTTTATGTTATCTTCTATATTGATTAAAAAGGGAACCAGACAGGGTTGCTCTCTTTCACCACTCCTGTTCGCCTTGGCAATAGAACCACTAGCTATTGCAATCAGATCTGACCCAAACATTATAGGTATCCTCTGCGGTATTAGAGAACAGAAATTTGCTCTTTCTTCGGACAATGTTCTAATGTACATTACCTCTCCACTTACATCTTTGCCTAATCTCTTTTAGCTTCTTGTAGTTTTTGCAAAGATTTCAGATTCACAGGTTAAAAGTTCAAAATCCCAAGCCCTAAATATAAACAGTTCATATTCATTTCAATGGGATGAATCACTCCAGTATCTAAGTATTTAGCTATCTCCCTCTTATCAAACTTTTTATCAAGCTAATTATGAATCTTTGTTCATATTCATTCTTCTAGACCTTAAAAGATGGATAAAATCTCTTTCATCAAGGTTTGGGTGGATAGCCACAATTAAAATGAATGTGCTTCCCAGATTGTTTTATCAATTTCGTACGCTCCCGATTCCAGTTCTAACCCACCCTGTAAACCATTTACAGAAAAAATATTGCAATTTATCTGGAATTGGATGAAGACCAGAGTACAAAAAAACACTTTTTATGTGCCCTATACTGATGGAGGATTGGGAGTTCCACACCTCATTCATTATTATTGAGCTGCCCAACTGGCAGTTGGCAATTGTCTTATGTCAAGTCTCTGGACTTAAACCTCAGTGGGTTGACTTGGAAGTTCTAGCATTCCACCAGTTTTCACTTCCAGCCCTGTTGTAGATCTAAAAAAAAAAATAGACCTCCAATATTGTGCCCATCCCTTATCCACTCTCCGACAATCTGGGATTAAATAAAATCTCAAATATTTCACCCTACTGGGATAACCCAGAATTTTCTCCAGGTAGGAATCGGGATAGCTTTGGGTGGTGAATAGCTAAAGGATTCATGAAAATAAAGGATGTGAGAGGGATGTTTGGCTTTGAATATTTAGTAAGTAAAAGAGAACGTCCAGCTTTAGATAAAGAGAATACTTTAGATACATACAAATTAAATCTTTTGTTTATTCTCAACTAAAACCGGTTTCTCTTCCATACAGATCTACTTCTTTTGAAAGTTCTTGCCGTTCTTTAGCAGACACTAAAGGTCAGATCTCATTGTTATACGCAGCATTACCAGCTCTGACCACAAACTCAACAATATGGAACAATGGGAACATGAGCTGGGTGTGAGCTGGGACAGGTAAGAATGGAATTTTGGATGTCACCTCACATGCAGAATAGACAAATCCCCAGGATTTGTCCTATTTAGTAAACTAGCTCAACCCCTTCCCTCACACTAGATAACTAATACGGTAGATTCCATTAACTGCTCGCATTTCACTGGCGAAAGCTTTTTAAACAATCTGAAATTATATTTGATTCCATAGACACAAAACTTACCTGGATCATGGTCATTGACAAACTTGAATGGTATATTCACTGACAAATTAGAAAAATTTGATTTGATCTGGAACACGTGGATTGATTACAAGAGACAACTTGACAATCATTCCACTCTAATGAATATCAACCTATAATGTTGACAATTTGAAAGAAGGTCTCCGCCCCCCCCTCCCCTTTCTTCCTTATTTTTTCTCCCCTTGGTTCATATGTGTTTTCCATTCCCAATTAAGTCGGCTTAATGTTGAAAAAAACAATAAAAAGATTGGAATATTAATTTCCTAATTCACTCTGCTATATCTACTATCTAGTCAACCATACATTTCCAGTGCCAATTTATGTGTTACTTCAAATTACATTGGCATTCTCTGACATAGAAATATCATATAAATTCAAAAGATGTCTCTCTGGGGTATCAAGAGATACCTAAATAAAACGCTGTTTACCAGTTCATACAAATGTTGCTCTCAATGTCCAACTCTTTCAAACTAATCTCACCTCCTTTTCTCCCTATATTATCCCTAAACAATTGCCATTGTGTGCTATTTCTTGCTATTTCCATTCATTTCTGTTTATATTTTTCTATTTTATCCTTCATATCTTTTTTACAGATCCCCCTGGTCACTCATTGTGTACTGCTTTAAGTTTATCCAAGGGTAAATAGATGAAAAAAAAATTTTGAAGAGATTAGTTGTAGCTGAGTACACACCAGAGATTAGTTCTTTGCCCTACTTACCAAAGAGGAAAGGAAAGAAACATCAGACAAATAATGCAATGCAGGTTATCCAGGTCTGCCAACCTGGTTTAAGTCAAAGGATGTTTTGGATAAAAAATAGTAAATAAAGGTATTTCCACATTACTCATATAAGTCCCCTATGGTTTTTTTTTCTTTGTTTTCTGTACAAAATCTAATATCTTCTATATACCCTCCTCTGGGCTGATTTGGCACTGTCAGTAATCAGTCCATGGTATTAGACAATAGTTGAGAAGTTCTGGAGCACACTAAACATATAGGATTGCTATGAACGAACGAAAATATAAAATGCCAACTGTAGGAGTAGTGTCAAAACTTTATTGTGATGTATGGGGCGATGAGTTGATGGGTCAGAGAGGGATCTGTCAAAGACTGAAATTATGACCAGAATTAGAAATATTCAGTTGGTCTGAGTTACTCCAAAAGGGTTGGAAAAGCAAAGAGTGACTATTTAAAATAAATTGTCCTAGCCGTCTGTTCCTTACCTGGCAACAGGAGTATAGCAGTGGATTTGTAACAACCTCCGCAGGTAAAAGATCTCTATATAAACAATATATTTCAGACTTAAAACAAGAATGGATTGTTGATCAAGATTTAAATCAGTATGAACACATGAGCCATGAAGCCAGTCACTATAATGAAGCAGATATTAGTGGAAAACAACTAGTTTCTGGGACTTTTTAAGCCAATATTTCATCATAATAGGATATTCAACAAACAATTAAAAGTTTTTTTTTTAAACTCTAATCAAACATACTTTATTAAATAACATTAAAATTCCTAAATTAAATAATTACGAAGATAAAATCACAAACTAGGTTTTCCTAAAAAGGTATACCTACGCGTTTCTAGGAAATGATCAGCTTTTTCAGGATAGCAAGGAGATTTATAGTTACCAATGTCAAAAAATACAAAATTAACCTTTGATTACATTTAATACATCCAATTAAAAACATTCCAAATTCCAACAATTATGAATGTTGTGAACATGCAGGGCCCCCTCTTATGAGTTGGAAGAGTAATCAAATAAAACTAGTTTTAATTTTCTAATATAATTCCTAATAAGTGTATCCTAGTCTTTATATGTCTAAAAATTACCATTGAAAACCTAACCTAATAAAATTTAAATACTTCAAAAATCCTAAAGTTTCTCTTATTTTTCCAGTCCAGTCTATCACTACTTTCCACCACTACATATCTCTTCTCTTATTGTGTGTTACTTCTGTCACCTCCTAAATTGTAAGCTCTTCGGGGCAGGGTCCTCTCCTGCTGTGTCACTGTCTGTATTCGTCTGTCATTTGCAATCCCTATTTAATGTACAGTGCTGCGTAATATGTTGGCGCTATGGAAATCCTGTTTATTAATAAAAAATATTATTTATCTAGCTTCAATTCAGTTGCAATAATTGTCTTGATAGTTTGAAGCTGATTCTGGTGTATATACATCCTAAGTGTCCATCGATTCACAGAGGCTCCTAGTCCAAGCCAAGATACAAAATGTATCCATATGAATAGGAAATCATTATCACAGACCGCTGTTTCCTATAAAAAAATTACTCTCAGATCTCAAATCTGTGAGTAATTTGGCTGGTATGTGGCTGATCACCTGATAAAGTGTATCTGCTGCTCTCATTTATATTGTATATTATATTATATATTATATATATATATTATAATATTATATATTATATTATATATTATATTATATTATAGCTCTCAAGTATATTGAGACTCAGTCGTGCTCAGCCTTGTCTTAATATACATTTACAGAATAGTTTATATAGATATAATTGTACCTAGTTGTGTTATTTTAGTCCATGTCTGCAGCTGTTAATGTATCCTTAATGGATAAAAGTAGTGACAATACATTCATTCTAGATTGTGTAGATTTTTGTTTTTTGTTTATTTGGACTCCTAAATAGGGCAATTTGGTTTTACACTATATTAAGGGATGATTTCAGCTCCAGTGTAGTCTAGTACACTGCATTAGGTATAAAGCCTTAGATTTGTCTAAGATGATGATATAACCTATAGTGTTGGTTGAATAGCTCAGTGTTCGATATTTTTTGGGTGATCGAACGCCGAATTCAAACACCAATAAAGTCTATGGGGGGGGGGGGGATTTGTGTTATTTTCTTGACTGTGTGGAACTGCAAGAGCAATCAGGGGAGCAGAGCTGATCCCCGGGCACTGGAGGTTAAATGGTAACAAGTCTCCCCATTCATCACCTCCAGTGCTCTGTGATTGGCAGCTCAAGCGTCATCAGGATTTTCCTTTCCTTAGCCAATCACAGAGCACTAGAGGTGATGAATGGGGAGACTTGTCCTCATTTAACCTCTAGTGCCCGGGATCCCACACTGACAGGAGAATTTCCCAGGGCTTTGCAGCCCTGGGAACTATCATGTCATTGTGGGATAACCTGTAAAAAAATAAAAGTTAGTTACACAAATCACACACATTCAATAAAATAACATTAAAGCCTCTGTCAGGCTTTAATGGTAATTTATTGTCTCTGAATTCGTACAGCCATATTCGGGTCGAATATAAGGACAACCTGAATTCAAACACCAACACTAATAACCTAAGACAAAATTGCTTGATCATATCAAAAATAAGAGTCAAAATGCATTTTGATAAATAGCTGGAGATCATCCGGAAAAGTGTTTATTTTCTGAAACACTAACAATTTTAAGAGGAGTTCCAAGGCTAGATTAAAGAGCATAGGGGAAAGAGGGCATCTTTGTCTAGTAAATTGGTGCATTTGTACAGGGTCAAATAATGCTCTGTTGAATAAAAACTTGGTATTTGGATTGAAGTTTATGTATTGTATAAAAATAGAAAAAATAGACCCAACGGCACAGATGGCTTTGATTGGGGCTTGTCTAGTTTGGGTGCAGAAGGTGCCTAGGTCTACTATTCTGTGGAAATCATGTTTGGGGCCTGAGGGCTTATTGAATCGGGATTACAGAATTCAAATTTTTTCCTCCAGTGGTAAAATTTGTGTCTGAAAAATAAGGAACTAGATTGTACATAGGAAGAATGCTAAATGTGTGTTTAACATTATAAGTGCTCTCTGCCAGAAAGTTTTTAGTCTGAGGATTACCAATATATGCATAGTGCCTCTGAGGGAGAGCAGGGTGTTTTTTACATCTTAGTAATAATGAGCAAAGCTAATCTAAAAAAAAAAAAAAAAAAGTACAGCCAGAATGAAATATTCGAAAGCAGAAAGGGGGGTCCTTGTTACAAAACACAGTTCAAATAAGGAAATAAGGTAACAGGTATTAGGCACTAAATCAGTGAGAAGTAGAAAAAAGCTACGTACACACGGCAGATTTTTATCGCCCGATAATCGGCATCGGCCAAATATCGGGCGAAAATCTGCCGTGTGTACAGTCGGTGTCGTCCATCGTCCGA